>NC_065445.1:132075170-132262670 GCF_917563875.1 Diabrotica virgifera virgifera | reverse complement strand
TTCGTGGTCTGACCGTTCCAAATTTTTAACCTGTTCCGCAATTAAAACTTCCCCTGTTCCAGTGTTCCCATATATCAAAGTTTGTCCGACTAGACACCCTTAAGCTATTAAGAAATTTTCAGCTTGCTATTAATGAACTTTTTTTCATACGCGGGATCCAGACCTAATTGTCTAATTCTGTATTTTTGTATGTTTCAAAGTAGTTTGATCATTTTTTTTTCTGGCACTAGCACTACTATACAGGGTGCCAGATAATCTCCTGACAAACTACGACCTGAGATTCCTTAAACGATTTTAAGACAATTTAACCCCATTCACCTAGTCCGAAAATACATCCTACGGGAGCTAGAGCTCTTTGAAGATGGCGTCTTGTGATTAGATTTTTTAAGTACTTCCAGAACGTTTTTATTTAGAAAAACAAAAACTGGTACGCCTCTTTATCTTACAAAGAAAAATTGATTCCATCAATAGCACATTTCTAGTAGGTACCGGTCTAAGGCGTCTGTTTTGGATAGGGCAACGGATATTTTATCTCATAACTTTTTTGTCTTTAACTTTTAAGCATTTTTAATACTAGATTAATAAATTATTGTGAGGTATTCTAGTACTAACAGGAACTCTTGCTCCATTTGAAATCGATTAGAAAATTTTTGGTTTTTTGAATTTGAAAAAAAAATTAGAAAAAAGCTATTTATAAAAACGAAAACTGGTACGTTTATTTATCTTCCAGAGATGAATCGATTTTAATACATTATTTGACGGTTTTTGCTGTAAATTTTAAAGAACCGTTTGGATTGAAATAAAATTTGGCATATGTATAGCCAACATGTCAAGGAAAAAAAGTGATATTGTGCCGATGTGTGCTTTTACCCTGGGGGTGAGTTTCCCCCCTTCTCGTGGGTGAAAAACATATGTTCGAAATAAGTCCGAAATTCGATAAAATGTATAATTCTAAGCAACTTTTATTCTATACAGTTTTTTCTCTAAGTCAATACTTTTCGAGTTATTTGCGAGTGAATATGTTCATTTTTCAACAAAACAAACACGTTTTTAGACAATTTTCGCAAATAATTAAATTTGCATTTTCGCAAATAAATAATAATTAAAAAAGTAAGTATTTTATCGAAAAAATCATTGTCAGCAAAAGTATAGCTTGTAAAAAAGTGAAAAAAAAAGGTGTATACATGAAGTCTCTAGACCTAGTAGAAGCAGAGTTATAGATAAAGAAAAATAGGTTCATATTTGCCAAACTTTAAATAAATAAATTTCAACGTGAAATAACCAAAAAATGAAGCACTTTTTGGAAAAAACTCGTTACAACTTTTTTAGAGTTTAAAAAGCTTTATGTCTATTTTTATAAAAAAAAATATTCTAGCTTCAAATGTGAGCAAGTTACGCTCAAAATACAGTTGGTCCGTTTTGATTTGGCATAAAAAAAATCGGGAAAATCGCCCCCTAATTACCAACTTAAATAGAATTAATCGTTACCGCTTTACATGTTGCTTTATTTATATTGTGTCTATATGATCTGTAAGTTTCATCGATTCAACTTACTTATTTTTGTAAAAAAAGTGGTTTTAAAATAATTTTTTTTAAATTTTTAATTTTGAAAAAATTCTGTTTTTCAAAATAACTTAAAAATTATTAGTAATACCAAAAATCTCAAAAAGTAATAAAGTGTACGTTTTTCTTTTCTGAATATCTTGGACTTTTTGTTTTCCTTTTAGACAAAAATAGGTTAATTATTTATAATGGGAAATAAGCCACAATTTTACCAAAAAAGATTTTATTAACGTTTCGAAGCCCAAATCGGAATATATATATATATATATATATATATATATATATATATATATATATATATATATATATATATATATATATATATATATATATATATATATATATATATATATATATATATATATTATTCACGGAGGTTGAAGAGGGCGAAACACATTTCTAAGAACTGGTGTTTGGATCTTTGATTCTATTCGAAAAATTTTTCCCAGTCAGAAATAGTGGATGTGTGAGTTATTCGTAAGGGGATTTTTCCACATTCTCTATTTCATTTGTTTGATTTCGTACGAGTGGTAGTTAAACCAGTACCTGTGGATCTTTTGATCACTGAGTGTGTTTCAAAGATCTACATCTTTTGTTTTTTCATAAACATTATCTTACTTACTCTAAAGTAATTAGGGAATTAAAACTTGAGACTGTCATTTTCAGGTTGGGCGTAGATTTACGCTCCTGTTATGTCTATGTCTCGGATGTTGTTTTTTGATGGAATGTGTCTAAAGATATTCAACCTCTCATCTTTACCGATGAGCCCACGGAGGTTGAAGAGGGCGAAACACATTTCTAAGAACTGGTGTTTGGATCTTTGATTCTATTCGAAAAATTTTTCCCAGCCAGAAATAGTGGATATGTGAGTTATTCGTAAGGGGATTTTTCCACATTCTCTATTTCATTT
Source organism: Diabrotica virgifera virgifera (assembly GCF_917563875.1). NCBI lineage: Eukaryota > Metazoa > Arthropoda > Insecta > Coleoptera > Chrysomelidae > Diabrotica > Diabrotica virgifera. The sequence goes on along the minus strand of NC_065445.1, from coordinate 132,260,197 downwards.
GCTTTATATATATATATATACATCCCGCTATCATTATGTCATCTTTTCATGTTGCAGTCATTTGGCATCACTAAGAAATACTATCATTTTCGAATTTTAATTCGTGTATGTTTGTTGAGCGCATTTTTTAATGCCCTGTATCGTTCTCAGTTTTCTAAAATTTTGATTTTAAAAATTTAAATTATATACAAAAATTTTTACACTTCACAGCCATTTTGACTTCCACCACATAAAAATGTGTATTTGCGATCTATTTGCCATCAATCGATGTTGCCACGAGTTAAAAATATCGAGCGTTTGAGGCCAGGTAGAAAAGGTATATTATAAACTATATAAAAGGTGGGTTATTTACCTGTTCGGCTGGTAAGCGTCCAAATATTTTACGAGTTGAATTGTGTTTATTTTATTTCATCTGTTAAATTATAATTTTCTCATAACGACTTAAAATATTTGTTTGAAAAATTAATTTTGGGTCATTCCATTTCAAATCACTCAAATTTGGAGCAAAAAAAAATTTGGACCTCCGATTTGTCTGAAAATTGGTATATAGCTTCTGCGGGACGTAAAAATAAGATATTTAAGGTCAAAAAATCTTCTTCTTTTTTTCTCAAAATGTTATTTTATTCGATTTTACAGTGATTTGGTGTTTATTTATACAAATTTCCATTTTTTCTCGTAAAGTATCAATGGAAAACATAATATTTTAATAGAAGGGACTCAAAAATGTCATTATATGGCATTATAACAAGTAACTTTGATTCAAAACAAGCTTTTGATCAAATTTTATAGTGTAGAAAACGTTAAAATACCGTTTTTTTTACATTTTTCTCCATTCCCAAAATGCATCATAATCGATTTGGCTGAAAATTTGCCCACAGATAGACAAAACATAGAACTTTAAGTGGTCGTAAGGATTTGAATTATATTACAATACCCAAAAGGTTACATGCAATATTATAGTCAAAAATATAGGCGTCTACTGTAAGTAAAATTAACTCGAAAATATCGACCTCACGACAAAAATTGTTAAAAAGAAATTGTAATAATTGTAAATACGATTTATTTGGAACAATTTCAGTTCCTTCCATTTTTGTCGAAAAGTTAAAAATGGCGGAGATATTGAGCAAAACAGGTTCTCCTTTAAAATCAAGATGGCCGCTAACGTAACGGAGGAATTCATTCGCGATTTTAAATTTAGGCTACTATTGACTCCCCTAAAAATCAGAAAAATAAATTTTTGTGCAGCTTGGCATTCAAGGTCAAATGCTATCCCGACTGGACTAATATATACTTTTGAGTATGATATTACTGCATGTAACTTTTTTGGTATTGTAATATAATTCAAATCCTTCTAACCACTTAAAGTCCTATCTTTTAGCTATCTGCGGGCAAATTTTTAGCCAAATCGATGATGATGTATTTTGAGAATGGAGGAAAATGTAAAAAACGGTATTTTAACGTTTTTTACACTATAAAATTTGATCAATAACTTGTTTTGATTCAAAATAACTTGTTATAATGCCATATAATGACATTTTTGAGTCATTTCTATTAAAATATTATGTTTTTCATTGATACTTTACGACAGAAAATGCAAATTTGTTTAAATAAACACCAAATCACTGTAAAATCGCATAAAATAACATTTTGAGAAAAAAAGAAGAAGATTTTTTGACCTTAAATATCTTCTTTTTACGTCCCGCAGAAGCTATATACCAATTTTCAGACAAATCGGAGATCCAAATTTTTTTGCCTGAGTGATTTGACATGGAATGTACCTTTTACATTTTCGTTTAATTTACTTACGGTTTTTGTTCGGAATTCTGAAGAAACGCTTGGTTTGACATAAAATTTGGGACACGCATAGCTAATATGTTAAAGAAAAAAAGTGATATTGTGCCGATATGTGCTTTTGATCTGGAGGTGAGTTTCGTCCGTTATCGGGGATGAAAACAAATACGTTCAAATAAGTCCGGAATTGGATAAACTGACTAATTCTAAGCAACTTCTATTTTATAGAGTTTTTTCACTAAGTCAATACTTTTAGAGATATTTGCTAGTGAATATGTTCATTTTTCCACAAAAAAAAACACGTTTTTAGACGGTTTTTCGCAAATAACTCAAAAAGTAGGTACCTACTTTATTGAAAAAAAATTAGCAAATAGCAAATATAGCTTATAGAAAAGTGAAAAAATGGTATATGTGTCAGGTCTGTAGACCCAGTAGAAGCAGAGTTATTGCTAAGCTTTGTTTTAAAACCAAGAGGAGAAGGTAAACTAACCCTAATAGCACACGACGTCCTCTGGACGTTCAAAATAGGTCCATTTTTGGTCCTAACGTCCATGGACTATAAATGGACGTCCTTCGGTGGACTAAATATGTACGTCCTTCGGACGTCCGACGTTGGACGTCCTTCGGTGGACTAAATATGTACGTCATTCGGACGTCCGATGTTGGACGTCCTTCGGGTGGAATAAATATGAACGTCCTTTGGACGTCCGTACTGGACGAAATACGGACGTTTGCTGATCGTCCATATTGGACATATTATACGAATTACGGGATAAAATAGCAAAATAATTCAATAAAATATTGACTTAATTATGTTAATAAAATAGTTTACATCGAAAAGATAATTATATTTAATTCAAAATTGCACAGTTTAATATTCTAAACATGTTTTTTTTTGTAAAGTGTGAAAATCTTATTTGTAAATTATTTGTTACAATGTTTTATTATTCTAGTTACCAAGATGACATAAGTTTGCTAATTAATTCTAGTAAGCAAAAATATAATTTTTATCAATGTATCTGTACTAAAAATGAATCTTAAGAGCATCTTTTTGAAGTTGAATATACGTGGCCGTGCCCAAAATAGGTCCTTTGGACCTATGGATGTCCTTTGAACGTCCGACGTTGGACGTACTTCGGGTGGAATAAATATGAATACGGTGGACTAAATATGTACGTCCTTCGGACTTCCGATGGTGGACGTCCGATGGTGGAATAAATACGAACGTCCTTTGGACGTCCGTACTGGACGAAATACGGACTTTTTGTGGACGTCTGAAAATCACCCCCACTACTTGGTTCCTCTGTTCACAAAACTATAACGATAGGCGATAGATTTTCGATTCACCCACCGATATCAGTTCGAAGTTGGAGAGTTGATCTCTCAGTCGTTGTCGTCGTTAGGGCTCCCGCGTAGAGTTTTATTCATTAACCACTGATTTTCATAATGTAAGAAATTATATTATATACGAATTAAAGTATAATATACTTATACATATACTATATATTACGTAAAACTATGAAGACGCTGTTTCACAACATTACACAGAGTCCGACTGCCTCATCGGGCCATTTAGAGCATCAATGCGTAAGCCCATCCAATGGATTATTATGTGCCCCTTTGACATAGGCGCACAACATTTTAATCTACCACCCTGAGGATTCCTGCTCCTGGAGTTTTTCTGAAGTGCAGAAACAATCTATGTTCCTGATTCCTCGATCAGATGAGGAGTTTTTGGAGCCATCAACCCCAGACAGCTACTGGAGCTCCACGTTGCAGCCAGTCACTTCTTGGTAAGTGAACGCCAAAGAGGAAGCATTCAGACTCTGCTGCTACCACCGTCTGGACATAGCCTATCGATCCCTGATGGCCTAGAGGACAAACTCACCGAGAATGATGGACAAAACCACCAGCCAGGACAACTGGTATCCAAACATTGGTATTATTTACGTTTTTTATTACATTTACATATTTTTTCATGCTCTTTGATATATATTTCTTATTCTTTCTGGTATATTTTTCATACATTTTTCAATCGTATGGGTGTTTGGTAAAAAATAGGCCATAGCTTAACCTTGGATTACTGAGCTTAAAATAGGTCGATTTAAGCTAACTTACTTTAGTACGAAAGATGATAACCGAAATACAGGGTGTCAAATTTAAACTTTTATTTTATTCTTGATTATTTCCTGGGCAATACATCATTTTTGGTGTTGAATTTAGATTTCTTGTCCCAAAAAAACCCCGCTTACCAAATTTCGTAATATTATCCCATGCTTGTTAGGAAATATTCAAGAATAAATAAAATAAAAGTTAAAATTTGACACCTTGTATTTCGGTTATTATCAACTTTAGTACTAACGTAAGTTAACTTAAATCGACCTATTTTACCCTCCGAAATCTAAGGTTAATCTATGGCCTATTCTTTACCAAACACTCTGTATAAGTACACATTTGTATTCTAGCCAATCTTTTTGATTTTCTATAAAGTATAGACTTCCTTGAATTTTGAATTACAATAATTGTTAAAGGAAAGTTTCGCTACCGCGATCGCCTATTGTTCGTCTTAACTTATTACCTCTACCCATAATGGTTCTTTTGTCAAACAGATTGGGTTGGTTATTGTACCTAGTAAGCAAAAAGTATTTATCTCAGTATTTTATAATCTATTTGTAATATTGAATTATCTAAAGACAGAAAGCGAAGGCGGATGAAAAAAAATTAGACAAAAGTTGAATGATTATTATAACATTATAATATAATATTACACTATACAGGGTGTCCCGAAAAGAATGGTCATAAATTATACCACAGATTCTGTGGTCAAAAATAGGTTGATTGAACCTCACTTACCTTAGTACAAATGTGTTCATAAAAAAAGTTACAGCCGTTTGAAGTTACAAAATAAAAATCGATTTTTTCCAATATATCGAAAACTATTAGAGATTTTTTATTGAAAATGGACACGTACCATTCTTATGATAGGAACATCTTAAAACAGAATTATAGTGAAATTTGTCCACCTCATAAAAATTTTATGGGGGTTTTGTTCCCTTAAACCCCCCAAACTTTTGTGTACGTTCTAGTTGAATTATTATTGTGGCACCACTAGTTAAATACACTGTTTTTAAAACTTTTTTGCTTCTTTGTACTTTTTCGATAAGCCAGTGTTTATCGAGATATTTTGAATATTTGTCGAATCCACCACATATTTGTATATGGTTACGTACGATTATAGAGACCTGTTAATAATCTGAAAATTTATTTTTAATTTACATTTTCAGTTATATTTTAAAAAAGAAGCCATATCTCGATAAAAGGTGACTTATCAAAAAATACTAGGAGGCAAAAAAGTTTTAAAAACACTGTGTTTAACTAATGGTACCACAATAATAGTTTAATTGGAACGTACACAAACATTTGGGAGGTTTAAAGGAACAAAACCCCCATACAATTTTTATGTAAATATATTAGGAAATTAGCCGCATCTCGATAAAAACTGGCTTATCGAAAAAATATTGAAAGGCAAAAAAGTTTTAAGAACGTTGTGTTTAACTGAAGGTACTACAATAATAAATTACTTGGAACGTACACAAAAGTTTGGGGGGGTTTAAGGGAACATAACCCCCATAAAATTGTTATGGGGTGGACAAATTTAACTATAATTTTGTTTTAAAATGTTCCTGTCATAAGAATAATACGTGTCCATTTTCAATACAAAATCTCTAATAGTTTTCGATATATTGGAAAAAATCGATTTTTATTTTGTAACTTCAAAGGGCTGTAACTTTTTTTATGAACACATTTGTACTAAGGTAAGTTGGGTTCAATCGAACTATTTTTGACCCCAGAATGTGTGGTATAATTTATGACCAATCTTTTCGGGACACCCTGTATAATAAGTATACGTAGATAGAATATCTTCTTTTTAAGAAATTGTCCATTATCTCCAAATGAGCAAGGTGTCGATTTGAAATATATGTATAATATACAGCCCATTACGCACCACCTTAAAAATTGAGCATTTTTGATGTCTCGAATTTCCTAAACCAGTTGTCCCATCTAAGTGATTTTTTTTATAATATTATAGCCTAGGCTATAGGTTACCTCCTTAAGCTTGTCATGCACGGGGAGCTATATACTGTAATATATATTATATCACATCGCTCTCTATAGTAATGAGTGATATGATATAATATACATAATATATTACAGTATAGCTCCCCGTTCATGACAAGCTTAAGGAGGTAACCTGTAGCCTAGGCTATAATATTATAAAAAAAATCACTGAGATTGGACAACAGGTTTAGGAAATTCGAGACATCAAAAATGCATCATTTTTAAGGTGGTGCGTTAATTTCTTGGAGAAGTGTAATTGTAATTTAATGTAAATAATGTAATATCCAATAATTGTAATTTAATATAAGATGTAATATAAGTTCCTTAAAAAATGTATTTTTTATTTCCCACAGTACATTCTCCACAGGTCTAAATATCGTCGCTAGACGTCCACCGAACGTCCTCTCGGGACGTTAGATGGACGTTCGGCAGCACGACATTGGACCAAACTGGGACGTCCTATGAAGGTCCAATTGACGTCCACCGAACGTCCCCTCGGACTTTAGGTGGACGTCCATTGGACGTTAGATGGGCGTCCATTGGACGTTTGGCAACGAGGCATTTGGACCAAACTAGGACGTCCTGTTAAGGTCCAATTTACGTCCCCTAGGACGTCCGATTAAGGTCCAATTTACGTCCGATTAAGGTCCAATTTACGTTCGATTAACGTCCAATTTACGTCCGATTAAGGTCCAATTTAGGTCCCCTCGGACGTTAGGTGGACGTCCATTGGACATTTGGCAATGTGGCTTTGGACCAAACTAGGACGTCCTGTTAAGGTCCAATTTACGTCCCCTAGGACGTCCGATTAAGGTCCAATTTACGTCCAATTAAGGTCCAATTTACGTCCCCTCGGACCTTAGATGGACGTTCGGTAGCGCGACTTTTGGACCAAAATAGGGCGTATAAAGGACTTTCCTCGGACGAAAACGGACGTCCAAGGGACGTCCTTAAAGTCCGTGAAGGACGTCCTATGGACGTCCATTGGACGTCCTTGTGCTATTAGGGTAAAAAGACAGATTCACACCCAAGAAAGTCACTAGAAATATCTTCCGATACATCTTCTTTTTTGGTTGGTCATATCGGCCTTTGACGGTAATATTGACTAAAAATCTAAAAATAACAGGAATAACGCAGAAAATGCAAAAATCGCTGATAAAATAAATAAACTAACCTATGAAATGCCAATAGTGTTAAAATTTTATAAATGTCATTATTGTCAAAATTTGATATGAGTAAAATTGCCTGAGGTTGTACCAATTACAAACAAGGTTTACGGCGCGGGAAATTTGAATTACTCCTCTTGGTTTAAAAACAGACTATAGTGAAAAATAAGCTCTTATATGTCAAATTCCAAATCGAATATTTTAACGTGAAATAAAAAAAATGAAACACTTTTCTGGGAAAACGTATTACAACTTTTTTAAAGTGTTTAGGAAAACGTTTATTTTTATTTTTTTAAAAAGTTTCTAGCAGCAAGAGTAAGCAAGTTACGTTCAAAATACAGTTGTTCCTTATTTTTTGGTTAAAAATATCGTAAAAATCTCCCTCTAGTTAACAGCCCAAATGGAATTAATCGTTACCACTTCACAAGTAACTTTATGTATTGTTTGTGTTTGTAAGTTTCATCAGTTCAAAGTGCTTATTTGTGAAAAAATTTGGTTTTAAAGTAAATTTTAAATCTTTAATTTTGAAAAAAATACTTTTTTCAAAATAACTTAAAAATAATTATTAGTGATACCAAATATCTTAAACAGTAAAAAATGTAGGTTTTGCTTTTTTAAATATTTGAGATTTTTTGATTTTCTGGAAGACAAAAATTGGTTAAGATATGGCTGTTTAAAATTTGCATATACATACTCGTGACTAGTGATTCGTTCGAGCCCTTTCAACAAAACCCCTTTCAAAAATAAGCATTTTTAACCAATGCAACTTACAGATCATATACAGGGTGTCCCCGAAAATAGTGCGTTCCTTAAAGGTATAGATAGAAAGCACAATGTAGAGCAAAAAATTCTTATAACATTTTCAGCCGTTTAAAACTTTTATAGAACAAAATTTGCTTAGAATTAGAATTAGTCAGTTTATCCACTCCCGGACTTATTTTGAACGTATGTATTTTCACCCCCAAGAAGGGGTGAAAGTCACATCCAGGACAAGAGAACATATCGGCATAATCTCACTTTTTTCTTTGGCATTTTAGCTACGTGTGTGCCAAATTTCATGTCAATCCAAGCGGTTCTTTAAAATCTGGAGGTTTTGCGATATTTTACCATGAGTGAATGGAATGATTGCCGTTGTCACTTTTAGATAAGAAGTCATTATCACAATGACATAGTCAGGTCAACTGAATTATATAATTATTGTTTTTATCATTAAATGTGAAAACCTAGAATTATCCATGTCTATCCGTCAATAAACACAACTCCTCTGTTAGTAGGACAGAAAGAATGACAAATAAGGTGTCAAATGAAAGCCTATAACCAAAATATGATATTACATGTGAGAAGTTTGACCGCGGACTGCCTGTTCCAGAGTTGCAACCGAAAGTACTGTTTTAAATTCGTCGAAATAGTACAAACTATTATTCAACGCGACTAAGAAAGACCAGAACAAATACATACTTCCGGTTTCATGCCTGTCTGTTCGTCCATGTCTGTCGGTGAACAAAATTCATCCGTCATATCAACTGACAAAAAGTTACACGAAGAGTTCAAATATCGACTGCCGGTTCAACTTCCGGTAACTTTGGGTGAAAAATTAGAACTTACGATGTCCAATTGCTTGTTACAATTTTTTTATAAGTGTTCTACACTATCTATTCTGACTTTTTCTATAACTTACTTAGATCACATATAATTTAATACAGTGATGTCAGGGTCTTCAAAATTTATGTGGTGAGTTCCGGTATGTGATGAATGAAAAACGACTCTATAAGCAGAAGAAAAAAGTGTTCTTTAAAGTGTTCTCAAGACCTAAGACAATACATCGACTCACAAGAGCGTTGTGACAGTAGCAAAAATTCGAGTTGGGGTTCGAATTACTTTCTCATGCGGCTTACTCTCCTGACTTGGCCCCCTCCGATTATTAAGTGTTCCCAAATCTGAAGAAATGACTCGTAAATAAAAAAATCAGCTGAGATAATTGAAGAAAAAAATAACTATTTTTCAGAGCTTTCAGAATCGTATTATGCGCACGGCATCGACATAAAAAATTTGTAAATCCGTTAAAATCGCTGTATTGAACATATTGAATAAAATTAAAGAATTTTCATGAAAACATGTTTTTCATGAAAATATGTCTACTTTTATAGGACGCACTTCAGCAGTTCATAAAAAAAGCTTACAGACTTTCTAATGCTGTTTGCTAAATAGCAAAAATAACAAAAATTTTATTACTCATGAAGAAGATCAAGCAGCTAAATTTAAAGTAAAATCATTAGATGGCATATAAATAGATATGGAATAATGGAATAGAAGTTGATATCCACTTCTGAACCCACCTCAGAAGAAGTGGACGAAATAGAGTAATTGGGAGTCCTTCAAAGGTCACCTGAGCACTCAGAACCTAGTACCAGTGCATGCAGCTGCGATAATATTAAAGAGAAATCCGACAAAAGAATTGAGAGGGAACTCTGGACCAAATATCAAAAACCAGTGTAACCTAACACTTCCAGCTTCATATTAATAATAGAAAATCACCGAACGACAAATATGTAATGTAAAGAATTAATATTTCAATATTCCGGTCTACTAAACAATAACGACTGGCAAAACATTAAAGTCATTATTCAAGTCGTATATTCAAAAAATAAGACAAGTAGAGTAATAAATGGATAATTAAAAATTGCGAGAAACAGTGCAAGAAAATTATTTAATAGACCCGAAGACAAAACAAAAATTAATGTGCTAAATAAAAGTATTGATTCGTTACTGCAGAACTAGAACTGTTATATGGAGCTATACTAGTCTGGATCGGTGTAAATTAAATGAGAAAGAAAATAATATAATAAACACACTTTAAGAGCAGATAGAGAAAATATATGGATTATCAGAAGGTTCAAACGGCAGAATTATCAATGATAAACAAGAAAAAGTCAACGAGATAATGATTCTGGACCAACTGTTTTATTATAATTAGGGGTACGGAATTTTCGTTTTTACGAAATAGATGAGAATTTCGGCGAAATTTTGAACATAAATGCGATAAATGTGAAATATGGAGTTTTTGTTTATTTCCGCGAAATACCTGCAGGTGCCCAACTCGCCCGTAAATAAGTAGGTAGTTACGTAGTAAATAAGGCATGGAAAGATTTTACGGAAAGTTTTCTATTGTACATAATTTTTGAAAGGTTGTTTATTTTTCTAACACGTGTTGAAACAGAAGGAACTTTCATTGTTCATCATTAAATAGATAAAGATAAGATAAGGAATTGATATTTTTCAATGTTGATTCTATGAGAAATATAAATAATCCCACTGTTGTTATCTGCATTTCGGTCTTTTGTATTGGTAAAAATCTAAGTAGGAATAAAAGTCGGCTAATTCTTATTTTCTAAACATATAAATTAGTCAAACAGGACAATCAGTGCTCATTCCGTCAATTTTTATTAAGAACATGGTCTATCAAAAAAGTTTTCATAGTAACATAAAGTTACTTAAAGTATCCCCTAAAATGGGACGCCCTAAAACAATTTTGAGTGATCGAGTCAAAGAATTTGCAACAGATGACCTATATCTGTGTGACACAAGACACAATTGCTACACGGTGCAGTTTTCCGTCATTTGCTAAAGCAGCATTACAGAGCATTTGGAGTCCAACGAACAGCGTAAACGCAGAACGATTCTTCAGAACATATAATATTGTAGTGACAGATCGAAGAACAGCTCTTAAAGAGTCGAATGTCGAAATTACAACGATGTTAGCTTTTAATTAATGTTTTCTGTTATTTTACTCGTAGTTAAAAATAAATGCGAAATTTTGTAATTATAAAAAAAGTAAATGCGAAATTCATGTTTTTTATTTGCGAAAATTCCGTACCCCTAATTATAATTAGTTATAAAATAGCTTCAACGGGGAAAAGCTGTAAGCTTAGACCAAACACCAGTAGGGGGCATCCAATTAATTGAGGAAAAAAATTAAATGTATAACAATATTCACTTCATTTACTGAAAAGGCATTGTTCCGCAAGAATGGTTGAAATCACAATTAATAGCACTACAAAAAGACAAGCGCTTGAAAGTGATAAGACCATTGAACAATAAGCATGTAAGCTACCTTTTAAACACATTCTCAAAAATAATCCATAACACAAGGATTGTTAGGAAATTCTTTTATAGACTTCAGGCAACAAATTGTCCTGATCATGTTTAAAAAACGTACGGAATGTACTAAATAAAAAAATATATTTATCATTTAAAAATATATACCCTTATACTATAACATAATTATAACGTTGAATATATAATGCTTTCCTGTGGAGTATACAAAGGATGGTCCTGTTTTTCCCGCACGCTGCCTTGTTTAGTCTTCTTTGTCGTTTAATTCGTTAAATTCTATCCTCTTATGTCACGGCTTCAGGAAGCAGTGGATATATGCAGTGAACGGGAGGCCTATGTCGAACAGTGAACGAACGGAGCCTTTTCGCGTTTATCATGTAGAGAAGTCTCTTGTCAAAAACTGGACGTATGTAATCGTATTCAATTTGTTAAATACTGTCACATCTTATGTCATACACCTCTGTGCGTTAATCCATTTTATTTCTACAATTTTAAGGTGCTATTACATGCCGCCATTTTGATTTGTCTACAGTCGCATTCTGCCCGTTAAATCCCATCGTTTGAGGCGCTGTACGTCACGATTGGATCAATTGTAGCGAAGCTGCATGACTAAGGCCCTTTTAACATGTTGCTGTATTTGATTTTTCTGTGCCATTTTATATTATTTGTCAAATACTATTATTTGAGGTGCTGTACATCACGATTGGACCAATAGGACCGTAGATACAAGACTAAGACCCTTTTGACATGCTGCTGTATTTGATTTTTCTATGTCATTGTATTCTATTTGACAAATCCAGTTATTTGAGGTGCTGTACTCCACGATAGGACCAATAGGAGCGAAGATACGTAAATAAGGCCCTTTTGGCATGTTGCTGTATTTGATTATTCTGTGTCATTGTATTCTGTTCGTTAAACCCTATCATTTGAGTTGTTGTATGTCACGATTGGACCAATAGGACCGAAGATACATAACAAAGGCCCTTTTGACTTGTTGCTGTTATTTGATTTGTTTGTGTCAAATTTGATTCTATTGGTCAAGTCCTATTATTTAAGATGTAGGTCACGATTGGACTAATAGGACCGAAGATACGCTACTAAGGCCCTCTTGACATGCTGTTGTATTTGATTTCTCTAAGTCATTGTATTCTGTTTGTCAAATCCTATCATTTGAGGTGCTATACATCACGATTGGACTAACAGGACCGAAGATACATAACTAAGGCCTTTTTGACATGCTGCTGGGTTTTGATTTTTCTGTGTCATTGTCTTCTATGATGCCTAAGGCATGTCTATGATATGCCTTATATTTAAACAAAACAAGTAATTGGACTTCGTAAGTCCTAGGTTTTCACCCAAAGTAATCGAAAGTATAACTGGAAGACGATATTTGAATTTTACGTGTAACTTTGCGTGGATTGATATACGAATTTACTAATTTTGAGTCATTTTTACTAAACTTTGACATTTGTCACCTCATTTGTAATTCTACCCGGTATAATGGCGGAGGAGTTATATTGGCGGTCGTACGAACCGACAGAAAGATTGCCTAGGTCAAATATCTCACCTTTAGTACCATCCTTGGACTATAAGCTTTCATTTGACACCTCATTTATCATTCTAGCTGGTATAATGATGGAGGAGTTATATTCGCGGTCGTACGAACCGACGGAAAGACAGCCTAGGTCAAATATCTCACCTTTAGTACCATCCTTGGATTATAAGCTTTCATTTGACACCTCATTTGTCATTCTACCTGGTATAATGATCGAGGAGTTATTTTCGCGGTCGGACAGACCGCCAAGGTCAAATATCTCACCTTTAGTACCATCCTTGGATTATCAGCTTTCATTTGACACCTCATTTGTCATTCCACCTGGTATAATGACGGAGGAGTTATATTCCCGGTCGTACGGACCGACGGAAGGACAGCCTGGGTCAAATATCTCACCTTTAGTACCATCGTTGGATTATAATCTTTTATTTGACACCTCATTTATCATTCAAGCTGGTATAATAATGGAGGAGTTATATTCGCGGTCGGAGGGGCCGACGCACAGACCGCCTAAGTAAAATATGTCACCTTTAGTACCATCCTTGGATTATAATCTTTCATTTGACACCTCACTTGTCATTCTACCTGGTATAATGATCGAGGAGTTATATCCGCGGTCGGACAGACCGACGGACAGACCGCCAAGGTCAAATATCTCACCTTTAGTACCATCCTTGGATTATCAGCTTTCATTTGACACCTCATTTTTCATTCTACCTGGTATAATGACGGAGGAGTTATATTCCCGGTCGTACGGACCGACGGACAGACCGCCTAGGTCAAATATCTCACCTTTTGTACCATCCTTGGATTATGAGCTTTCATTTGACACCTCATTTGTCATTGTACCTGTTATAATGAAGGAGGAGTTATATTCGCGGTCGTACGGACCGACGAAAAGACAGCCCAGGTCAAATATCTCACCTTTAGTACCATCCTTGGATTATTAGGTTTCATTTGACACCTCATTTGTCATTCTATCTGGTATAATGACGGAGGAGTTATATACCCGGTCGTACGGACCGACGGAAGGACAGCCTGGGTCAAATATCTCACGTTTAGTACCATCGTTGGATTATCAGCTTTCATTTGACACCTCATTTGTCATTCTACCTGGTATAATGACGGAGGAGTTATATTCCCGGTCGTACGGACCGACGGACAGATCGCCTAGGTCAAATATCTCACCTTTTGTACCATCCTTGGATTATGAGCTTTCATTTGACACCTCATTTGTCATTGTACCTGTTATAATGACGGAGGAGTTATATTCCCGGTCGTACGGACCGACGGACAGATCGCCTAGGTCAAATATCTCACCTTTTGTACCATCCTTGGATTATCAGCTTCCATTTGACACCTCATTTGTCATTCTACCTGGTATAATGACGGAGAAGTTATATTCGCGGTCGTACGTACCGACGAAAAGACAGCCCTGGTCAAATATCTCACCTTTAGTACCATCCTTGGATTATCAGGTTTCATTTGACACCTCATTTGTCATTCTACCTGGTATAATGACGGAGGAGTTATATACCCGGTCGTACGGACCGACGGAAGGACAGCCTGGGTCAAATATCTTACGTTTAGTACCATCGTTGGATTATCAGCTTTCATTTGACACCTCATTTGTCATTCTACCTGGTATAATGACGGAGAAGTTATATTCGCGGTCGTACAGACCGACGGAAAGACAGCCTAGGTCAAATATCTCACCTTTAGTACCATCCTTGGATTATAATCTTTTATTTGACACCTCATTTATCATTCAAGCTGGTATAATAATGGAGGAGTTATATTCGCGGTCGGAGGGGCCGACGCACAGACCGCCTAAGTCAAATATGTCAACTTTAGTACCATCCTTGGATTATAAGCTTTCATTTGACACCTCATTTGTCATTCTACCTGGTATAATGACGGAGGAGTTATATTCGCGGTCGTACGGACCGACGGAAAGACAGCCTAGGTCAAATATCTCACCTTTAGTACCATCCTTGGATTATAAGCTTTCATTTGACATCTCATTTGTCATTCTACCTGGTATAATGACGGAGAAGTTATATTCGCGGTCGTACGGACCGACGGAAAGAAAGCCTAGGTCAAATATCTCACCTTTAGTACCATCCTTGGATTATAATCTTTTATTTGACACCTCATTTATCATTCAAGCTGGTATAATAATGGAGGAGTTATATTCGCGGTCTTACGGACCGACGGAAAGACAGCCTAGGTCAAATATCTCACCTTTAGTATCATCCTTGGATTATCAGCTTTTATTTGACACCTCATTTGTCATTCTACCTGGTATAATGACGGAGGAGTTATATTCAGTGGCGTAGCTAGGATGGGTGACACCCGGGGCGGTAATCGATGGTGTCACCCCAAATCCTAAAAATAAAGATTGTGAAAATCAACGAAAATCCGATAAACGTATGTTTTGAATAATGAAAAAAAAATAAAAGTTATAGTTAATGAAATTGCTCCGAAGTTATTTAGTCTTGTTTGCGGTATTGTTGCTCGCAAGTAATTCTTGATTAATTTTAGCTTATATACTAAAACTTCTCTCACATGAAGCAACCGATACACAAATGGTCATAAACAATTTTAAAGCAACCGTTAAGTATAGGAGGGATTCCATGAAATTCCATTCCACAATGGATTTTAAAAAGTCTACAGCTAACCATTTAGAGGCTGTAGTATTGGCCGCTTGTAAATGCCTTCTAAACCTTGGTATTTCTAGTAGGTCTGCTTCTGATACTTCTTCATGGAAAAAGTCACAAAATGTTGAAACAGTTAATTTCAACTGTTCACTGTTCGTGAAAAGCAAAGTGTGTGTCTGCACAACCTCGAACAATGAAGCCACATCTAGAATGGACTTTGATCTGGTTTCGAGTTCAACATTGGATAGGTCAAAACATTCCAACAAATCCTTTTGAAGTTCGGCTTGAAGTGTGAGTCCTGCGTCGGTAGCTAACTCACCATCCATTCGTTTTTGACGTCGAATTCGATTTTCGGTGGGAATGTATTCGTCTTCATATCTTTTCGTTGCTTCATCTATAATATGACCACGATTTTCTTCAATATAAAGACGAAGTGCTCCTATTTTGGTCGCTGATTGATCAACGGTTATGCCTTTACTTTGCAATCCAATCTGACAAAAATTGATTTCTCTTAGTACATCATTCCAAAAGAAAAGATAACAAAGAAATGTGAAATTACACACAGCGGGCATAAGGTTATGTGTAACACCTCTGGTGTCTAAATTTTCTTGTTGATGACATAATTCCTCAATTGCAGCAACAAGCTTATCAAAATGTTCTGCTAATACTTTAACTGCAGCATAGTGAGCACTCCAACGCGTTGTGGATAGTCGCTTAACAGCTGCTTTGCTGTGTTTAGTAAGCAGTTCCCAGCAGCCAGTGGAAGCAGAAGAAAAATTAAAAATTGCCTCTAGAGTTCTGAAAAATGTACCACAAGATGTATTTTGTGCAAAAGAGTGCTGGCCACATAAATTAATTAAATGATCAATACATCCAACGAAAATAGTCCTTTTGTTTTTTGCTTTAATAATAGCTTGTATTCCTCCATGTATGCTGCTCGTAACAGCTGCATTATCGTATCCCTGTGAACGGTACTTCATAATATTATCTATATCATCAATTTTAAGCTTCTTGACAATTTTGTTACTTAGGTCAACAGCTTTTTTGCTTTTAACGTAAAAAATCCAAGACATGCCTCTTTGACCTCGATTTTTCTCGGTTTAGTGTGTTCACAAATAATATCGAATTGTATTTTGATTGTAAAGTGAGTAAAAATACAAATTAACGATTCATTCTTTTGTGATCGGGTCTCTCGGGTGTCACCCCCCCGAACGGGTGACACCCGGGGCGGACCGCCCCCTCCGCCCCACCCTAGCTACGCCACTGGTTATATTCCCGGTCGTACGGACCGACGGAAGGACAGCCTGGGTCAAATATCTCACCTTTAGTACCATCCTTGGATTATCAGCTTTCATTTGACACCTCATTTGTCATTCTACCTAGTATAATGACGGAGAAGTTATATTCGCGGTCGTACGGACCGACGAAAAGACAGCCTAGGTCAAATATCTCACCTTTAGTACCATCCTTGGATTATAAGCTTTCATTTGACACCTCATTTGTCATTCTACCTGGTATAATGATGGAGGAGTTATGTTCGCGGTCGGACAGACCGACAAACAGACCGCCAAGGTCAAATATCTCACCTTTAGTACCATCCTTGGATTATCAGCTTTCAGTTGACACCTCATTTGTCATTCTAGCTGGTATGTTGACGGAGGAGTTGTGATTACAGACAGACGGACGGACAGACGGACGTGGATAATACAAAGTTTTCACATTTTTTCAAAATTGGGTGAAAACAACATGATGCCACAATGATTTGTTGATGAAAATAATATATACATTCTCAAATTGCCTATTTTTCGGTGTGGATATTATATTCAACAGTGATGCCAAATTTCTGATGCCAAAATGATTGATAATGAAAGTGGGATATACGTTTTCATGTATATATCGGCAGCGACAAACCGGTAAAACACTGAACTAAATGTATATAATATTTTCACTGTACCATAATTTGGGACTCAAACATTTTATGGAATTTACTTATATAACTTAGTAAGGGATAAACAAAGAAAGCTGATATATTAAAGTAACATCAAGAAATCAAATCTCTAACTACCGAGTTGATTAGACTTCTGGTAACAAGTGCAGAAAAAAAGCTATTAAGGTAGTGTAAAGTGGCATCGATATACAGATGCCACTTTGCAAGACGATGCCAAATCGATGGTAAATGCATAATGTATCGATGCCAAATTGATAGTAGGATGTATATATATATATATATATATATATATATATATATATATATATTGCATTTGCGTCCCTCGTGGCTTCCGTATAGTTTTGACTCTTCGTGACTTCCGATCAATATACATCGTGTATATTAACAAGATTAATTTCATACAGTTAGCGCTCGCTTTGGCATCCGTTATACTGGCAACAATGTACTTATGGTATCAAGTAAAATATTTAACCTTGGTTGTGTTTACGTGAGAATTTAGTTGAAGAACCCAGACAAATTCTATTTATAACTTTTGCCAACTAGGTGGTTTGCTCGGATATACGATAAGGATTTGCTGTAAATTCTTTGTTTTCGTTTTTATACTCTTCAATCAGGTTAGAAAAACTTATTATTTCTTGGGTGTAGTTATGAATAATGTATTTTCTAGACTTTAAAATTTTCTATTTATTTTGATGGAAGAAGATTATGGATTTCGGAAGATTTCGATGGAATAAGTTATAATGTAATATACCTAACAATACCACTATATACCCTTGACAAATGTTTTTTTTTTGAGTTAATAATTATTTGATGAGCCTTTCGATAGGTTAGGTTTATTCTTAAATTTTATTTTGATAAATTATCGGTGTTGTTTCTCTCTCTCTCTCTTTCTCTCTCTCTCTTTCTCTCTCTCCCTATCTTTCTCTCCCTGTAATACTTTCCCTTATTATGAAGTATTGGGCGCTCTTGCGTTTCTTAGCCAAAAATCAAAGATGGCTGATTCGCAGGATTAGCGCATCCTTTTCTGTTTTATTCTTTCGAAATTTGCTATACAAGTATTTTCCATTGCTCTCTGTTTGACTTCTCTCCATCTCAACGCCAATTCTTACATGATCTCTTGTTACAGTTCTTCTCCAGCTATTAATATTTTGATTTTGGTTAATTCTGATATATCGCGTGTGTTCCAGATTTTCCTTAAGAGGAAACAGTAGCGATCAACAGGTAGCGAAAACGCGTTCCAAGATTGCGGCTGTAATTTTGAATATTTTTTCGAAATATTTGGCACACGTATTCGTAATATAATAAAGAATGACGGTACAGAGCCAATTTGAAAAATATATTAATGTGTGGAAATTACTCGGTTATTAAATACAATATTAAAAAACGAGCCTGTACCGCCATTAAGAAGAACAAAAAATACACTTTCTTCAAATAAACTTTTTTATCCGATGCCTAGATTTTGTGTAATTTTGGAACTACTAAAATTTTTTATTTCATTAGTAGTTCCTAAATGACACAAAATCTAGGCATTGGATAAAAAAGTTTATTTGAAGAAAGTGTATTTTGTTGTTCTTCTTAATGGCGGTACAGGCTCGTTTTTTTAATATTGTATTTAATTACAGAGTAATTTCCACATATTAATATATTTTTCAAATTGGGCTCTGTACCGCCATTCGTTATTATATTACGAATACGTGTGCCAAATATCTCGAAAAAATATTCAAAATTACAGCCGCAATCTTGGAACGCGTTTTGGCTACCTGTTGATCGCTACTGTATCACCTTAATGCATTATATGATTATATAATGAGTGCATATTGTGCCTTTACTATCTTTTTTTCTACATCTGCTCTACTAGCGCCTTTTTTTCCATAATCGATCCCAGATATGTAAAGTTAGCTATCTCCTGTATTTGTCTTCCTTGTATTTTAATTTTAGTTTCTTGGTTGCTGTTTTTTTTAAGTTTGGTTTCTTTGTCTTTATCTTCAGACCCATTATCTTGGAGTATTTTGCAAGCTTGTCGATCTCCTTTTGCTTATGGCTACTATGTTCGGTTAGGGGACAAATGTCATCTGCGAACTACAAATCGTCCAACTAGTTATGCAATTTCTATCTAATACCTGTTTTATTTATATTTTATATATTTATTATTATTTTATTATTATTTATTATTATTATTATTTATTATTATATTATTATTTTATATTTATATATTTTATACACCACTTATTTTCTGCATGATCCAGTCCGTTATTATTATAAATATTGTCGGTGTTATTGCTCGCCAATTCTCGCATTTATTGAAATCGCCCTTTTTTGGTATCTTAATAGTTAAACCCACGTTCCATTTCTGTGGGAGCTCCTGGTCGGCCTATATCTTGTTAAAGAGTTTGTGTAACATTTCTACTGATTCGTTTGCGTCCGCCTTTATTAAATCTATCGGTAGTTTGTCGCTTTCAGCGGCTTTGCCATTTTTTTAGTTGATTTAGTGTGTTTTGTATTTCTTCTTTCGTAATTTCAACTGTTCTAATGTTTATTTCCTGTATTACATTATCTCCGTCTATATCTGGTGTTTGGAGTATATTTCCTCGCTGTGTTCTTTTCATCTTTGTATTATTTTATGTTCTGATTTAATTATATTATTTCCTTGTTTATCTTTGATTTGTTTATTACTGTTTAGTGTTTTCCCTGTCAAATTTCGGATGATATTGTACTGTATTTTCAGGTCGTTTTCTTGCGCAACTTTTTCTGACATTTTTACCATATGATTTACGTAGTATCTTTTGTCTTTTCTGGCTTGCTTTTTAACCGCTATATTTTTCTTTGTATTTCCTTTCTACTGCTTTTCCTTCTTCGGTTGCTTCTTTTTGTAACATTTTTTCTTTAAGTTTCTTTCTTTCTTCTCTTAGTTGCAATAGTCCAGAAAAATAAGGTTTTTGTCAGGACACTTGCCAGCCAGGTTGCAAATGGTTTTTTTGGAGATATACCTATTACATTATAAATACAACAATGCCCGTCACAATTCGGACGAGAATTTTAGTTATTAACAAATAAGTGTCAAACATGACAGTTTTTTCGTTTAAATGGCTACAGGTAAAGATAACGTAATTAAATATCTTACTTAGATTATTCATCTTTTAGTAGATAAGCAAAGGTTTAAAATGGAAGTTTTTGAGTTTTGTTCTGATTATTTGTGATTTCAGAAATTGCAAAATAAAACTAAATTTCGAAAATAAAGAAATTGCTATAACTTTTGCAAAAATGAACTTAAGACTTTGATATTGCATGAAATGTTGAGTCAAACAGTCCACATAATGCACAAAAAATTGCAAGACGATTTGTCAATTAGTTTAAATTGCATTCGATTTGTTTATCACAACGAGCTTTTTTTGCAATGTTGTTCAGAAAATAATAATGATACAGTAATTCTGTGGAAACCACAGGAAAGAAGAATACTTACATTTTCAACTTATTTAAAAAATCAATAAAAAGTCATATTTACCATTCTGAAAACATTTTACGAAAGTAGAATCATTTTTGGCTTATAAAGAATTTGAATAACCATATTAACTTATTGACTAAATCTGCGTTGGGATTTGAAAAGCTGATATTTTTACACGAATTTTCAAAAAAAAACTTTTCGCCTAGGTTAATTACGAGGAAATTTAGCCACTTTTATTACTTATTTAATTTACAGTTACTTCTATATACATAAAATTCTCCTGTAACAGTGTTAGTTATCATATTCCTCCGAAACGGCTTGACCGATTTTTATGAAATTTTACACATATATTATGTAGGACTGAAAATAGATTGTAATCTATTATTTATACCTATAAGTTATAAGGGGGGTTACCCTCTGCCACTTTTTTATTGTTTTAGAAAACATTGTCTACCTTAATTTTATAGTGTGTACCATTAAAACTATATATACAACCCTTAATTTTCACCCTTCTATCACCAAGACCCTATTTTTTAATACCCTATTTATTTACATCTATAAAATTTTCCTGTCGTAGTGTTAGTTACCATAATCCTCCGATACCGCTTGAACGATTTTTATGAAATTATATAGGTATACTCGAAGGTCTTAGAATCATAATTATCGGCCCCATAACGTTTTGTATTAAGCGCAACATATCTTTGAAAAATAAATTTCATTTTTTGAGTGCACGGATTTTAACAATTCCCCTCCACCGACCATGAGTCGAATTCTGTGGAGTTATTTTTAAAGATATATTAACCACTCTGTTCAAGTTTACTCAATCTTTTAGATATAAACTGTATACATGCCTTGAACTTCAAAATAGTGCTAGTTAGCTTTCTTAATTGTTAGGAACAAACTAGCTGTGAATTAAATAAAAAAAGTAGCTAACTTTGACCGTAATTAACCAAGGTGAAAGTTTTTTTACATTTATGTAAAAGTACACATCGAAAACAATGTGATAACTACACTGTATTTACTACAGGGGTATTTCCTGTACACCAACAATCAGCAAAATATACGGAAGAACCTTAAAAAACCGAATAGAAGACGAATACAAGAAAATGGAAGCAGAAGAACAAGCAGGATTTAGATCTGGAAGATCTCACTTGATCACCTTTTTGCAATCGCACAAGTCATGGAAAAGACAACAGCGATTAACCAAGAGATTCATTTCGTATATTATATTGATCTGAAGAAGGCATACGACAGTGTACCTTCGGTAAAGTTATGGGAGGCA
This sequence comes from Diabrotica virgifera virgifera, assembly GCF_917563875.1. Lineage (NCBI taxonomy): Eukaryota > Metazoa > Arthropoda > Insecta > Coleoptera > Chrysomelidae > Diabrotica > Diabrotica virgifera. The sequence goes on along the minus strand of NC_065445.1, from coordinate 132,238,121 downwards.
ATGGAGGATACAAATATAAACATGTGAAAACGAAATGTGAAAAGTGAAAACTACCCCTAACTGTAAAAAATTATAAAACAACATTTCTAACTTTAATAATGTCTACATTTGGTTTTTATGCTTTAAGATATACTTAAAACCACCCTTGTTAGAGCTATATATAAAAAATTTACTTATCCTAAAAGAATAATTTCAGCTTGCATCGATTTACATAAAAATTTGGGATTAGGATCATATCACCCTGTACTTCATATTCTATATCATGCTTAAGGGCGTTGATTATTTTAGGGGTGTAACCTACCTCTTATTGACAAAAATTTTATAAAAACATTGTAAATTTTAATATGGGTAAACTTTGGTTTTGATGGGTTAAATAATGATTGTTTTATACTTTAGGATAAAATATCATATTTCAACCCTTAAAAACCACCCTTAATAACATCACAATTTTTATAAGTAGATAATTTAATAGATCTATACAGAAAAAAAGTAGAATTAAAGAATTACAAAAACATTTATTTACACAAAAATACGAATTTACAAATATGTACAAATACAAATAATTTTTTAGTCATCTTCCAGTATATCAACCGATTCTGTGGTATTATACATACATTGAAAATTATCCATGAGCGGACTATTCGATATTTCAAAAAAAAATTGTTTTTTGAACATGGCTCCTTCATTTTTGACGATAAAAAGTTTTTTCAATAATAATTCTGTAGGATTTTTGACGAGTTCTAAGACCGTGAAAACTAAATTCTGTAAGATCCCTTAGTTTTTAATTGGGGTGAGTTTAAAAGACTCGAATAAGGGGGTGTTTGCTCGTAAATAGAGGCTTTAAATAGCTATAGTATCTCGCTAACTGTTCACTGCAATGAAAATCTATGCACAAGAGAATTTTACTTATTAAATAATAAGCGAAAATTTAGTAGTCCAAAATTTTTTTCGTATCTCCAGTATTTTCGGAGATATTTTGAAATAAAAGGTGACAAATAGGAAATTGCAAAAAATCAATTTTTCTTCAAGTCAAATTTTTCTAAAATTAGGCCTTTTAAATAGGTCAAACTTCTTGGGTGTATTGATAATACGAATATAAAGGGAATTACAGAAAGGTGAAGACCAATTTTTAATCAGTAGGGTAGTTAGGGGGTTGTTTTCACTGATGATTTTTTCATAGAGAATAGCAGGTACAAACCTTTTTTTTGATCACAAGTCGCTTAATTGTCATTATAGGAGGTTCATATTACTATTTTTTGATAGGTCTAACAGTATACCTACTTAAAAATATTATTTAAGTTTAATTTAATTTGTGTTACTAAAAGACGAATTTTTGATATCTACAGTTTTTTTGATTAAATGCATATTTTTCGAGGTATTCTCAAAAAACCATCTAAAAAAGTCGATTTTTTCGTCGAAAGACTGTTACTTTCAAGCGCGATTAACTCGAAAAATACTAGTTTTACGAAGAAAATGTAAAAAACATTTTTTTTAGAATTCATTTTTACATCGATTTACATGGTTAAAATATAATAAAACATTCCCGTCCCCGAGATGGGGTGGCAACCATCCCAAGCTTTTAGCGTACAGCCGCATGATATAGAAAATGATCCTTGGACTATTCCCTACCTTCTGTGAAAATTTCCACTAAATCCCTGCATTTTCTCGACTATAGAAGGAGGAGAAACAATCAGTAAATGTAACGAATATAAATACCTGGGTATGAAAATCACGAATGATGGAACACTGGACGGAGCCATTAAAGAACGAAATACTCAGGGCAGGAAAGAAATTAGGCTCCTAAACTCAGTAATCTGGGACAAGCAGATAAACAACCAAAACAAGAAAAAAATCTATAACGCCGTCGTGAAAAGCATTATAACATACAGCTGCGAAGTATGGCATATGAAGGAAAAATTAAAACAAATGTTAGATGTCACTGAAATGGATTTCTGGAGCAGAGCTGCAGGAATATCAAGAAGAGAACATGTCACCAATGAACGGATACGAGAAATAATGAAGGTCACAGATACACATACAATAAATGACGAAATCAACGAAATACAACTACGATGGTTTGGTCACGTACAAAGAATGCATGAAGACAGAATCACAAAACAAGTGCAAAACTAGAAACCGCAAGGTAGAAGAAGAAGAGGTAGACCGCGAAAAATTTGGCAGGCAGGAATAAACAAAGCCATGGATGAAAGAGGTCTGCAAGTAGATCAATGTGCGGACAGAGAGGAATGGAGAACGGGTATCGGAAGACGGAGAAGGTTATAAACCGATAATACAATAATAATGTAAAAGTACCAGGTTTTTAAATCTTAAAGTCTAGGGATGGTGCATGGCGCTTGTTGAACAAAAAACCGGATTTCGGTTATACCGTTTTTTTTACTTACGGTTTAACCTGGCGGTTATAATCGGTCAAATAACCGGTTGTTCCAAAAACCGGTTTTCGTTTTTTTAATCAAAAGCAAATACTCAATAGGTTATAATGTTACATTTATATTGCACTTTAGTTTGCTCAATTTTCCTCCAGAAAAATTCCCCAACCAATTCAACCTATAAAAATTTTCCCAGGCGCTTTCAAATTACCCTAAAAATGGGCCAAAGTACCCCAATCTCTGATTCGTCGCTCGTTGTAGACGGCTTCGGCGTATATTGCGTTGTGAATAATTGGGATATTCTCAAAAATGATGATCCTACCGATCTACCAGAATGTCCCTTGGATCTATCAACTATCAAGTTTAGAAAAATATTCAAATGACTTATATTTTACTTAAAAATTAATTCGATAAACCAATTCATTATTTACTTCTCTATTGCCATCAAAAAATTTCAGTAGGTAATATTTTTTAATACGTTTGTATAATACCTACCTTTTATTTCCTAATATTTAAAAATTACATATTGGAGATTCCTAATCGTATTTCGGTACATATTCACATTTCATACAAGAGTCTCAAGTCTCAAGTACTCAAATATAAACAATTTTTTAGATGATGGTTGGAATATCGATTTCAAGCAGATCACTTACTTTTTTATGTAAATATATTAACATCTGAAACTATATACCTATTCCCAAAATTGTTTCATAAAAGCTGATGTGACAATTTCGTCCAGTTCTCTATTAGTAAATAAAAGTTGAATTACGGTTGTTTGGGTTAATTACTTATTACTTCGCATATTATTTATAATACACATGATTGAGATCGAAGATAGATAGAAATTTCTTAATTTTTCTCTAAATAAATTTTTTTTCCACAGGTAACTTATTCGGTTTTTCGCCGATTATTACTTTAAAAAGAAAAAACCGGTTATAACCGGGAAAAAAAACCGGTAAAACCGATTGTTTCGAATTAAAAAAACCGGTTTTAGGTTATAACCGGTAGGTTTTTCCCATCCCTAAGTCGATTAATTTAGTTTGCAGCCAATACTAACACAGTTATTCAAATTGTTTATAAGCCAAAAATGACTCTACTAAAATATTTTCGGAATGATAAAAATGACTTTATATTATTTTTTTAAAAACTTTGAAAACATAAGTATTCTTTTTTCATGCTGTTTCCACAAAATGGCTATATTATTATTATTTGATGAAGAAAGCATGCTTCATCATTGTAAAGAAAAGCTTTTTTTTATAAACAAATTGAATAAAATGTAAACTAATTGACGAATCGACTTGAATTTTTTTGTGTATTATCTGGACTGGACATAGACTATTTGACCCAATATTTCATGTAATATCAGTCTTAAGTTTATTTTTGCAAAAGTTATAGCAAGTTTTTTATTTTCGAAATTTAAGTTTTATTTTGCAACTTCCGAATCAACAAATAATCGTACCAAAATTCAAAAACTGACATTTTTGACCCTTATTTGTTAATAACTAAAATTATCGTCCGAACTGTAACGGACATTTTTGTATTTATAATGTAATAGGTCTATAGTACCTATCCAAAAAATCCATTTGCAACCTGGCCGGTCAAGTGTTCCGAACGTATATTTTTGCCTTATTTCCCTGGAGAACAATGTGTCTCCGGTTATCCATTTTTATTCACTTTTTTTTTCATCCCTATAATTTCGTTTGCAGTTTTTGCATAATGTCCTTGAAGTTCTTCCATATTTTTTCCACTGTTTCCTCATGTTGGGAAACTGCTGTTCGGTTTAATTTCAGTCTTTTTGTGAATTCGATTCTTGTGTTTTCTTGTTTAAGAGCTTCCACATTGTATCTTCTTCTTGTGTTTACTTTTCGGTTTTTGTCTTTGGCTAATTTCATCTTTATTTTGGCCCTTACTCGCATGTCTTTGATATGTTTAATTGCAGACCAAATATTTGACTTTTGTTTTCAACCAGTCGTATAAGATCAATCAGCTCTGATTGACTATTTGCAAGAAGGGATGTGTCATCTGCGAAACGTAGGTTGTCTATTTTATGATTATTTATTGAGATGCTTTTTTCCCATCCTTCAAGTGCTCCTCTCATAATATGCTCTTCATATATATTGAATAATCGTGGAGATAGTATACATCCCTGTCTGATACCCTGTTCTGGATGAAATTCGTTTGAAAGTGTGTCAAGCACTTTAACTGATCCAATAGTGTGTTCGAATAGTTCAGTTATAAGCGAAATAAGGTGTTGGGGTACGCCTACTTCTTTTAGTATAATAAGTGTCTCCACTTGACCCTGTAGAACGCCTAACGATAGTCTATAAAGCATATGTACAGTGGAATATTGAATTCCCTAGATTTTTCGATTATCTGTCTTATATTCAACAGGTGTTCTCGAGTACCTCTACCTTTGGTAAATCCAGTTTGTTCTTGTGGAATTTCTCTTTGAAGGAATGTTTTTAGTCTCTCATTGATTATATGTAGTATTATTTTACTGGCATGTGATATAAGAGAAATAGTTCTATAATTGTCGCATTTATGGAAGCTGCCTTTTTTATGAATTGTTGTTATTGTAGATTTTGTCCAGTCTTCAGGCCATTGTTTAGAATGCCATAATTGCCATATTTGGTTACAGAGTAGATGAAGTAATTTTACGCCAGTTTCTTCTGTGGCTTTGAGTATTTCTGCTGTTATCATATCTGGACCTGGTGCTTTATTATATTTGAGCTTAATGATCGCTAGTCTTACTTTATTTTCAAGTATATCAGGTTCTTCTTCTACCTCATCAAAGATTTGGTTAATAGGTTCTTGGGGTTAATCATGTTTATATAGGTCCCTGCAATTCGATCTCCATGCCTCTGCTATATTTTCTCTGATTGTTCTCAGTGTTCGAGTGTTGTCTTCTATGGCCCAAGTTCTGGCTTTGAATTATTTTGTTAAGTAGCGTATTTTTCTAAATAGATCTCTCGGCTGATTATTCTGATCATGTCTCTCAATTTCTTTGCATATACTTTGATAGTACAGTTTTTTTCTGCCTTGCATCTTCGCTTTACTTTTTAATTGAGGTTTCTTAAACTAGGGTTTTCCCTTTCACTATGCATACCACTTTGACAAAGATTTCTTCTATTCTCAATGATCTGAAAGGTTTCATCTGTTATCCAGTGTTTCCGTTTCACAGGAGTATTTATCTTTGGATGATCAGTTGGTGTTGTTACACAATGTTTAAAAGTCTCCCATATTTCTTGTGATGTTCCGTTACGAATAGAGGGCATTATTTTATGTACTTCCTGGAGAAGTTCGTCCTGCTTTTTTTAGTTCTACCTAATGATCTATCTGATTCTATCTATGATACAGGTGGTGACATTATAATTGATATATTATAGTATGAGAATAGAAAAATTATATTATTAAAAATATTGTAATAAAAAATTCTATCTATATATCTATAAGCGAGGTTCCTACAGCCTCTGCTACTTTTCGAATTTCGACCGCTATCTTTTTCTGTCCATCCATTCGTCTTCTTTGATGGCTTTATCTCTCATGATGTATTCTACATGTTCTTCCCAGGTAACTAAAGGCCTTTCCCTTCTTCTTCTTTGCTGTGGTATGCAATTTAAAGCTTTCTTTGGCCATTTATCTTCATTCATTCGTTTGACGTGACCATACCACACTAGTTGTCTCGTTTTAATTCTATCTACACTGAAATCTACAGTTTTTGTCCTCCTTCCTGATGCGATCTTTTATATACCACACGCTCTCCTTAGATAATATATTTCTACTACCTACTTCTATTCTCTTTTTATCTTTTTTTGCGATCTGTCAAACTTCTGCTCCATAAGTCAAAATAGGCTCTACCAAGGTACGATAGATTGTTGTTTTTTGTCTTATCTCTTTAGACCATAGTAGAGAGCTTAGAATGTTTACCGCTATTTTGCCCTGCTGTGTTCTGTTTTCGATGTCTCTTTTGCCTTCTTTAGATAATATATATTCAAATTATTTATATTCTTTAAATGTATTTGTGGTTCTAATTCCTAAATCTGGATCTTCTAATAAAGAATTAAGAATTAAATTCTAACACTTCTATAATATGTTACAATTGAGCAATTAGACCACCAGTTTCGGCAACTGGTTATGACAAATTCATCAATTTTAATGAACATACTTTTCATTTGTTTTTATTTTTGCAGTAAGAAATACACTGTTAATTATACAAAGAGAATATCATTAATCTGTCACAATAATTGTTTTAAAATACTACAATAATCATTTATAAAAATATCCGAAGTCTAAATACCAACATTTGAGGTGGCAACAGCGTAGTAGAAGCCATGAGGACAAAAACTGAAATATACGGATTCCGCGACAACCTTAAAATGAATAAATATATATTTGGACGTCATCAAAACCGTTAAAGTGATTTTATATATACAGCAAGCGAACGTGGCGCGCCTGACGGCAACTGCCCCAAGTAATGTGTATATTATTATACAGATAACGTGTCTGAGGACATCCGGCCAATATTTTGTTCAGGCAGTGTAGGAAGTGGTACCTTTCACCTGCGATAAATTTTAGAGAAAATCCTCGTGGCAACCGTATATCGGAGTCCACGAAGACCTGGACGCCACGAGAGACTACAGTTTAACATGGGGGGACGTCATGAGATGCTAAAAATAAATATATATATATATATATATATATATATATATATATATATATATATATATATATATATATATATATATATATATATATATATATATATATATATATATGTATATACGTATATGTACGTTTTTCTTTTCTGAATATCTTGGACTTTTTGTTTTCCTTTTAGACAAAAATAGGTTAATTATTTATAATGGGAAATAAGCCACAATTTTACCAAAAAAGATTTTATTAACGTGTCGAAGCCCAAATCGGGATATATTGTTATATTTCTATTTGATATGAAAATTAAATTTTGATAATTATAAACAGAATTCAATTTAATATAAAATATTTTCAATTTTCTCAACCACGGGCATATAAATTTAGAACAACCTGTATACAACAAATTGTTATATTTAATTTTAAGAAGTGATTAGAAAAAGCTTACGGAACTCGGGACAATGCGCCGAGAATAAACAAAGTGAATGGCGCGTACCATTATCGTTGTTCGCGAAAGGTTCGATCATTAGCCTATGCTAAATAAGACTCAGTTGAAAGAGATAATAGGTCATTATCGTTGTTCGCGGAAGGTTCGATCATTAGCCTATGCTAAATAAGACTCAGTTGAAGTAGATAATAGGTCATTAAATTTTGTAAATAGTAGAAAGTAATTTTAGAATGGGAATTAACTATATTTTTTTGATATCCATTAAGCATATTTAGAAAGATTAAAAATTGGTTTTTGAGGAATACTGCGAATGAGAGTTGGTGGTGGAAGGTTGATTTGTGAATCTGGAAGGGATATTTAGAAAGTAGGTGAATGACTGAAAATAGAGATCAGAATGTGTTTTGAGCTGTCGAGAAGTGAAGTCCAGTAGTAGACGGTAGTGTACGGAGAGTGAGAAAGCCGGTGTAGTTCCGTGAGTGTGGAGATCTATCGTGGAACGAGAGGTAGGCCAGGTTGAGAGTAAAGAACCTCCTTGAGCCAAGAGGGTCCCGGTAGCTGATTGCAGTTTCGAAAAAGGTAGAACACAGCATCACGACAGAAGCAGGAACGAGAGCTATACGAGCTAATCTTCAAAGGAGAACATTACTGAAAGCCAGGACGAGGTTTTGATCGCAGCCAAGGATAGCAGGAAACGGGTCTTGTGTGAAGACATTCTCAGTTCACCAGAAAAAGGTCAGTCTCATTTGTTTGGACATGAATGTATGGGTTTTTCGTATTAAATACCACATTATAAATTGAAGAACATAATCAATAATATCAGAAAAGCTTCATCAAACTTAAATAGAATTGTTGCTAATAAATCCTAATAGTTAAATGTTAATAAAAACTTTCAATTGGAAACCAAAAGGAAATAAGATTCCCATTTGTAAATGTTATGTTTAAGAATAATAAGATCTAGCACATATTCAGCAGTGATTGCCATTTAAATAAAATAAACAATGTTTTGATTATAATTGTAACCCATATGTGTGTATTATTTTACTCTTTTCTTTCCTATCCCGATTAGGAACCATTGAGAAATACTGAGAAGCCACGTAAGTAAGTAATTAATTTTATAATTCGCCCTGAGATTGAAAACATATTGATATGTGATCTGGTTAATTAATTAAATTATTATTAATGCATTGATTAAATTAAATAACAAATAAGAATATCATCTCATATCAATAATCAAGATCACATCAACTGTCGTCCAACGTGGAAAGCATGGAAAAGTATTTCTAGTGGCAAATTTGAAGGATAGAAAGAGTAAAGCCGGTGTTTGAAAATTTATATGCCTGTGGTAAAAAGTGAGATACTTACATTTGATAACATAAAATTTTAGATCTCTTTAGGTACAAATTTTACATAACTGATTTAATATTTTATTTTTACGATATTTACATTTGATATATTTATTGACAATTTATAATATTTGGGTGAGAAAAAGTCGTCTTGGTAACATACTAGTAAAATTTCATATTTGGCGGGGATAGTACTCCTTGAAAACAAATGTCTGTGACAAGAAGCCAAAGCAAAGACAATAAAAAACAAAAAGAACATTCAAATCAAGAGGATAATTCAGACAAAGAAGATATTTTAGACACAACAATCATGGAAACAGGAAAAAAAGAATTGTCAGAATTAGAAAAGATATTACAACTTATGCAACTCCAATCACAAAAAATGGATGAAGCAAAAAGGACAATGGATAAAAATCAGGAGGAAACAAAACAAGCAATGGATAAAAATCAGGAAGAAACATCAAAGAAAATGGATAAAGTGGATCAAAAAATGGATGAAACACAACAAAAAATGGATGAAACACAACAAAAATTGGATCAAAAAAATGGATGAAACAAAAAGAATAATGCAAGAAAATCAGAAGGAAACAAAACAAGCCATAGAAGAGAACAACAAGAAAATGGAGGAACGCATAGAAAAGTATGAAATGAAAATTCAAGATAAAATAAAGGAGTTAACGAATGGCCAGAAAAAGGAACTAGAAAATTTGGAAAATAAGTTGGAAAATGCTATTCAAGTAGATAGAGAAGAAGTGGAAAAAAGAATCACAGAAATAGAAAAACAAGTCACCGAAAACCGGACGCAACAAAATGTAGGAGAAAGAAGAGAAATGGTTATACATAGCACAGATGACGTGAAGATAAGGTTTGGCGGGGATGTAAGAAGATTACACCCAGTGCCGTTCATAAATAGCCTGAAAAAGAAAATACAACACATCGGAAATTTCGAAACAGCAAAAGAAACTATCAGAAACCATCTCAAATATGAAGCAAGCCTATGGTTCGATAGCAAAGAAGAAGAATTCGGCAATTGGCAACAATTTGAACAAAAATTTTTGAATTATTTCTGGGGAAAGGTCCAACAATTGGAAATTAACAAGGAATTGCAAAATGGGAAATACAATGATAGGATGGGTGTATCAGAAAGGACATATGCTTTGCAAATTTACAATAATGCAAAACATTTGCAATATAATTACTCATCGGAACAATTAGTCGAACTGATTGCAAGACATTTCGAGGAAACGCTGGAAGACCATATCACATTGCAAAATTACAAAGACATAGATAGTTTATGCCAATTCCTACAAATAAGAGAATCACGTCTAAGAGAAAGAAAATCAAGAAGGTCGCGAGAAGATTACAGGCCCCGAGAAACACAAGATTACAGAGATAGAAATCAAAATAGGAGGGACTATACAAGACGAGATTTTAATCCCAGAAGGGAAAACGAAAATAGAGACAACGGAAGAGGAAATTATGAACAAAGAAATAGGCAATGGAATGAGGACAGAAATCGAGAATACCAGAATAGAAACACCACACGCTCAAATCAAGAAAACAGAAATAATGGTAGACAAAATGAACAGGGATATCGAGAAAACCGAAACAGATCCGACAGACCAAGAGAAAATAGAAGAGAAGTAAATAATACCCAGACAGATGAATATGACGGAGAGAGACATTATGACGAAAATATAAACAACGATGAGCAACCGGCGTCTTTTCACGACGGCGCTCACTAAAAACCAAAAATCAAACAGGAATCTTTTGTCACCCCAAGGAGTTTATTAAATTGGCAGGGAACAACGAAAAGAAAAATGGAGTTAATTTAAAATTTGTGGATGGATTTATCAACGAGAAACCAATTAAAATTATGATAGACACTGGATCTGAAATAACATTGGTCAACAGAAAACTAATAGAAGAAGTTAACTTAACAAATTTAATTTACAAAATACCTAGGGTAAATTTAGTGGGCGCAAACAAACGGACATTGGCAACTATAAATGAAGGCATACGAGTAATGGTACGACTGGGTAAGAAAATGTATGCACTACAATGTGTAATAATGCCAAACATGTCACATGACATGATAGTAGGAGTTGACGAATTGGCAGAAAAACATGTAGTGATAGATTTTAAAAATAATACGATGAAACTAACAGAAGAAAAAAGAAAAAGAACAGGACAAGGAACATGAGAAACAAAATACGGACGAATCAGGTAAAGAACAAACAGTGGAAATGAATTTGGCAGCGAAGCAAGGACAAAGAAAAAAAAGGAGAAAAGGTCAGAAAAATATAAAAGAAAATGAAACCTGTGGCGCCTCAAAAGAAGAGTTGAGCCCAGAAGAAGAAAAATGGAGAGTATCAGAAACAACGGAAACCTGGGATTCCTCAAAAGAAGAGACGAGCTCAGGAGAAGAAGAAATAAAGCTAAAAAATGAAAGTGAAAAGAATATGATTGAAACAGTGGTATTTGAAGAGGAGGTATATGCAAACGAGGATGCAGAATGCACGGTAAACATGTGTGAAGAGTCTGAGAAAAAAGACAGAAAATTGATATGTGGAGAAGGGAAAGAAAAAGAATTGCGGTTGATGTTAAGAAACTACGAAAATTTGATCAATGAGGAAAACAGAGTGGCTAAAAAGTACGAACATTCATTTGAGGTGAAAAACTTGGGAAATTTTCGATCAAAGATTTACCCGATTCCATACAAGTATCGACAAGAGGTGAAAGAAGAAATAAATAAAATGTTAGAAGATCAAATCATCGAAAGATGTGATTCACCGTATGTTAACCCGATTGTGATAGTAAAGAAAAGCAATGGAGAATTGAGATTATGTTTAGATGCCAGGAATATCAACCAGCACACTGTATCACAATATGAATCACCTCTAAACATCGAGGCCATTTTTGGAAGAATCACCGGGTCACACATATTTTCGAAAATTGACTTAAAACACAGTTTTTGGTTGATACCGTTAGCTGAAAAGTGTAGAAACTACACCGTTTTTTCTATTGATGGTATTGTCTACCGGTTTAAGGTAGTGCCATTTGGATTGCAGAGTGCTTGTGCTGCACTCGTCCGAGCTCTACATACCATTTTGAATCGCCATGAAGATTTCATAGTTCATTATATCGATGATTTATTAATTTTTTCACAAGATACTCAGAGTCATCTGGAACACATAGAAATAATTCTGGAAGAATTGGACACAGCGGGATTGAAATTAAACATTGAAAAATGTCAATTTTTTCAAAAAGAAGTCATTTATTTGGGTTTTCAATTGGACACCAAAACAGTAAGATTAGCCGAAGACAGAATCAAGCTCATAGATGAATACCCAAGACCAACGAATTTGAAAACATTGAGAGGTTTTCTTGGCACGATTAATTATTTTAAAAAACTGATTCCCGATTTGAGCCAAAAGGAAATCCCTCTGATAAAATTGCTTAAAAAAGGAATAAAATGGAATTGGAAAGAAGAACAGGAGGAAGCTTTCGAAACATTAAAACGAGAATTCGCAAAAGGAACGAAAATATACCACCCCATTTACAATTTACCTTTTATACTCCGAACTGATGCGTCCATACAAAAATTTGCAGGAGTTCTGTCTCAAATACAAAACGACCAAGAAGTGCCGATATGTTTTATATCTCGAGTGACTAAAACACATGAGAGAAAATATAGTGTTACAGAATTGGAGTTTGCCAGTGTACTATATTGCGTAAACAAATTGAGGTTTTACTTATTGGGAGCAAAATTCACAATCGAAACAGACCATGCAGCTTTAGTACATATCATGAAGAATAGATTAGTAAATAATAGAATACATAGAGGCATTCTATTATTACAGGAGTATGATTTTGAGTTCCGATATATAAAAGGAAAAGACAACATAATAGCCGACGCTCTAACACGGGATGAGGACACCGGAAAAAAGGAAACAATTACTCTACAGGTGGGACTAAATAGATTAATACAAGAAGAAGGGATATATTCGTTAAATGAGATAAGAACAAACCAAGAAGACCTAGAGGAAAGAGAGAAAAGAAGAGCGGAAGTAGAAAATAACATATATTTTAAGAGAATAGACGGAAAGGAACTATATTTAGTGACACAGACATTGGCTGAAAAGATAATAAAGAAATTACATGAGGACAATGGGCATATCGGTAGCAGAAAAGTTTGGCTCGTTTTTAGGGAAAATTACATCAGCCGACAGGATTACCGCATTGCAAAGGAAATTACTCAGAAGTGCGATGTATGTCAAAAATATAAGAGTCGGAATTTCAAAAACGAAAATGTTGCCAAAAATATTGAAGCCCGAAACAAACTAGACATTGTAGCAATAGATATGTTAAGCGAGCTAATTATGACCACTAAAAGGAACAAACATATTCTGGTAATGGTGGATGTGTTTTCAAAATACGTAAAATTATATAGTTGCCGCACCACAAAGGGGGAAGAAATATTAAGAAAAATCGACAATTTTATAGCCATAGTAGGAACACCAAAAAAGATTCTACTGGACAATGCAACGTATTTCCGAAATGATCGTTTCAAGGGACAACTTCGAGAACGAGGAATAGAGACAAATTTTGTCAGCATCAGGCATCCACAGAGAGCTTGGTTTAATTGCACTTCTGCTGATCTCTTTAGAGCAGCGGTATCGAAAGTGCGAATTGCCGTGATGGTTGCCAACCTTCTTAGAGGAGATGGCACATGAAGAAGAAGAAGAAGGCATCCACAGAGTAATCCTTCGGAACGATTCATACAGGAAGTGACGAAATTTCTTCGCATTGCAACAGATGGTCAACATCGCCACTGGGACAGGAAAATGGCGGAAATAGAAAGGTATCTAAATACAATTCCGAGCACAGTAACAAAAGAGACCCCAGAATACATCATGAAGGGTGTACTGCCGATAAGGCCATGGGAAGACCAAGAGCCAAAAGAATATCAACAGGTGATTGAAACCGTACAGAGAAGATTACGGCGAAGCAACGAAAAATATATCCAAAGACAGGAACACAATAGAAAAAGAAGACCAGTGACTTTCCAAAAGGGTGAAAAAGTACTCGTGAGGGCATTACGAGTATCAAATCTTCCTGGGGGCATTTGCGCAAAGTTGATGCCTGTTTTCGAAGGCCCGTACATCGTGAATAATGAAAATGGGATAAATAGTTATGAGTTGAGGCACAGGAACTCGGAAAAGATCCGAGGAATTTATAATATTCACGATGTATACAAATATCACGAATAAAAGACAGATACATGAAGTAGATAGTAAGTTAGGATATAAGACGTAGATTAAAGTAAGGAAATATACAGGGAGTTGGTTTTGCCTCGAGAAAATTTATTTAAAAATGCAGATAAATTTTATCGAATACAAGGCGGGGATTTGTTATATTTCTATTTGATATGAAAATTAAATTTTGATAATTATAAACAGATTTCAATTTAATATAAAATATTTTCAATTTTCTCAACCACGGGCATATAAATTTAGAACAACCTGTATACAACAAATTGTTATATTTAATTTTAAGAAGTGATTAGAAAAAGCTTACGGAACTCGGGACAATGCGCCGAGAATAAACAAAGTGAATGGCGCGTACCATTATCGTTGTTCGCGGAAGGTTCGATCATTAGCCTATGCTAAATAAGACTCAGTTGAAAGAGATAATAGGTCATTATCGTTGTTCGCGGAAGGTTCGATCATTAGCCTATGCTAAATAAGACTCAGTTGAAGTAGATAATAGGTCATTAAATTTTGTAAATAGTAGAAAATAATTTTAGAATGGGAATTAACTATATTTTTTTGAAATCCATTAAGCATATTTAGAAAGATTAAAAATTGGTTTTTGGGGAATACTGCGAATGAGAGTTGGTGGTGGAAGGTTGATTTGTGAATCTGGAAGGGATATTTAGAAAGTAGGTGAATGACTGAAAATAGAGATCAGAATGTGTTTTGAGCTGTCGAGAAGTGAAGTCCAGTAGTAGACGGTAGTGTAAGGAGAGTGAGAAAGCCGGTGTAGTTCCGTGAGTGTGGAGATCTATCGTGGAACGAGAGGTAGGCCAGGTTGAGAGTAAAGAACCTCCTTGAGCCAAGAGTGTCCCGGTAGCTGATTGCAGTTTCGAAAAAGGTAGAACACAGAATCACGACAGAAGCAGGAACGAGAGCTATACGAGCTAATCTTCAAAGGAGAACATTACTGAAAGCCAGGACGAGGTTTTGATCGCAGCCAAGGATAGCAGGAAACGGGTCTTGTGTGAAGACATTCTCAGTTCACCAGAAAAAGGTCAGTCTCATTTGTTTGGACATGAATGTATGGGTTTTTCGTATTAAATACCACATTATAAATTGAAGAACATAATCAATAATATCAGAAAAGCTTCATCAAACTTAAATAGAATTGTTGCTAATAAATCCTAATAGTTAAATGTTAATAAAAACTTTCAATTGGAAACCAAAAGGAAATAAGATTCCCATTTGTAAATGTTATGTTTAAGAATAATAAGATCTAGCACATATTAAGCCGTGATTGCCATTTAAATAAAATAAACAATGTTTTGATTATAATTGTAACCCATATGTGTGTATTATTTTACTCTTTCTTTCCTATCCCGATTAGGAACCATTGAGAAATACTGAGAAGCCACGTAAGTAAGTAATTAATTTTATAATTCGCCCTGAGATTGAAAACATATTGATATGTGATCTGGTTAATTAATTAAATTATTATTAATGCATTGATTAAATTAAATAACAAATAAGAATATCATCTCATATCAATAATCAAGATCACATCAATATATAATGAATAATTATGGGGAATGCAGTCAATGTGTTTTGGGCTGATTAGAAGTGAAACACTTTGAACTTGTGTCGAGCTTTCGGAAAATTTATTTCCTTTATCAAGATAATCTAAAAATACAAATGTTTAAACTTAGATGAAAACTACAAAAATAAAAACTTACTGCTCGTGGTTTACAAAATAACTAACATACTTATAAAAAACATAAAAATTCTTTCTAAAAAATATAAATTGTAAACGTAAATTAATTTTGAAATATGTCAAAAGGACATTAATCAAAAGTAGTTAGACTACTTTAATAACTCGATAGATTGGGAAAGAAGTTAGTTAACAGTGTATAAAATAATGATATAAAGATGTAAGCAAATTTTAAGTTATAATTATTAGTAAAAAAAACTGATAGTAATGTAAAACAAGTTAATTTAGAATGTTATAAATATTTTTCTTTTGATACTATTTATTGAAATTTTAAAAATTAATAAGACCAAATTGTTTATAAAATGCATAATTTAGTAATATCAGATCTCAAAATTAAAGTCAAAGTTAGTAAAAATTACAGTCAAAGTTAGTTGGTCAAAGCCAAAATGTTATTATAAATAATGCTTAGATTATTGATATCAGATCTCTTATTAATACAATTTGATTTTTTTATCCAAACAATTTCTTTAAATTCTCTTTTATAATTAATCAATAATCTAAGCATTATTTATAATAACATTTTGGCTTTGACCAACTAACTTTGACTGTAATTTTTACTAACTTTGACTTTAATTTTGAGATCTGATATTACTAAATTATGCATTTTATAAACAATTTGGTCTTATTAATTTTTAAAATTTCAATAAATAGTATCAAAAGAAAAATATTTATAACATTCTAAATTAACTTGTTTTACATTACTATCAGTTTTTTTTACTAATAATTATAACTTAAAATTTGCTTACATTTTTATATCATTATTTTATACACTGTTAACTAAATTTTTTCCCAATCTATCGAGTTATTAAAGTAGTCTAACTACATTTGATTAATGTCCTTTTGACATATTTCAAAATTAATTTACGTTTACAATTTATATTTTTTAGAAAGAAATTTTATGTTTTTTATAAGTATGTTAGTTATTTTGTAAACCAGGAGCAGTAAGTTTTTTATTTTTGTAGTTTGCATCTAAGATTAAACATTTGTATTTTTAGATTGTCTTGATAAAGGAAATAAATTTTCCGAAAGCTCGACACAAGTTCAAAGTGTTTCACTTCTAATCAGCCCAAAACACATTGACTGCATTCCCCAAAATCATTCATTTCGTGTTATTAACAGTCACTATATATTAATAATCATATATATATATATATATATATATATATATATATATATATATATATATATATATATATATATATATATATATATCTATATATATATATATATATATATATATATATGAAAAAAGAAATCTTTGCTGGCAATGTTATAAAACAAGGTTTATTATTGGGGAATTCAGCAAGTTCTAGTTCATTAAAATCAAATGTGATCTACAGGATCTCTTGTGCAGATTGTGAGTTACACTACATTGGTGAAACAAGTAGAAAATTAAAGGATCGAATCACATCTCACAAGAGTGATTGCAGATTACAACCAGAGAGATGTGCACTTGCTACTCATGTAAACAACAAACAACATAATATGGATTGGGAATCAACCATCATTTTATCTAATGAACCTAATTTAACAAAAAGAAAGTTTCTAGAAATGACATACATTGCTCAAACTCCATCATGTATAAACAAAAAAACCGATATACAGCATCTTAGTGTTATTTATTCTAATTTATTATCTAAAGACAAACCACCTAGGAACTAACAAATTTTAACATCCTTGTCTCCCTTGAATTTAAATTGACCATCTACTATTAATATTTTATTAATATATTTAATTATTTACTATACTCAATAAATAACATCAATGGGCAAAGAAAACAATTTTATTATTAGCATCATTAAATCAATATTTAAATTAAATTATAAAAGACTTAAAAAACTAATCTAAATGACTTGATTCCAATATCATAATACTTATTCAAACCTCACTACAATTTACTCAATACTTATTAAGAACAAGACCATGGCCTCTGTCTTATAGGACATATGTCATCAAAAATTAATTTAATATTTCTAACCTGTTATTCGTGTTATGATCCGATCTATCATAATATCTATTCTGTGATATTTTTGTTTTTTAAAATATTTATAATTTAAAAAACAATTGTAAGATCTATCCATCAATGTAAAAAAATTTTTTGAAAACATCATAATTTAGAACTTTATAAGATTTTTGACAAAAAAATTAACTTTTTTAACACCTTTTGTGAACAACCACAACTTACTGTAAGTACTATAAATTTTGTAAGGTCCTGTAACATAAAATTACCATCATATATTTTATATTGCAGTTTACCCTGACGATGGGAACAATTTATTAAAGTTTCCGAAAGCTTGGACAAGTAAAAAGTGTTTTCTTTCACCTAGAACTTGCTGAATTCCCCAATAATAAACCTTGTTTTATATATATATATATATATATATATATATATATATATATATATATATATATATATATATATATATATATATATATATATGTATATATTTATATGATGTATTTTTTAATAGACAAAATAATATTGTATATTGTAGATATGTATAGTAAAAAAAATATAATTATGTTTTTCACGCTCAGGGCCTACATGGCCTGTTGAGCAAAATAAATAATAATATATATTTAGTTAAATTTTTTTTATCACAAGATTTCTTTTCTTTTAACAATATTATTTGTAGACAGGCACAAGGCCTTGCAATTGGAAATCCATTATCACCTTTACTAGCAGATTTGTTCCTAAATAACCTTGAGATTAATGTCTTTGATAATAATCCTTCAAATCACAATCCTTTTCAAAAAATCATGTATTGGTTTAGATATGTGGATGATGTGTTAGCTATTATAGATGGAAATTCCTCAGATGCAGAAAATATTCTAGTTTCACTCAATAATTTACATCCAGCCATAACATTAACTTTAGAAACAGAGTCTAACAATTCTATCAATTTTCTAGACCTAACATTGACTAGAATAGATAACAAATTAAGTTTTTCAGTCTTTAGAAAACCAACTCAGATTGACCATACTATCCCTAGATCTTCGAATCATCCTTTTCAACAGAAGATGTCTTCTTTTTATTGCTATATCCATCGTTTACTTAGCTTACCATTATCAAACACAAATTTTACTTCGGAATTAGATATTATTAAACAACTTGCATTAGAAGATTATTATTATTACATTAGAAGATGAATTAGCAGGCATAAAAATAAATGGCCTACCCATATGTGAAATTAGATAGGCCGATGACACAATACTAATAGCAGAAGCTATTACAGATCTACAAAGAATTTTAAATAAGGTTGTTACAACAAGTGAAGAATTTGATATGTCACTAAACATAAAGAAAACGAAATTCATGGTTATATCAAAGAAAAATATTAGAAACATCAATCTACACGTAAATAATAAGACAATAGAACGAGTTCAGAATTATAACTATTAAGGGACGAACATTAGTGAAACAAACGATTATACCAAAGAAATCCGAATTAGAATAGAAAAGGCTAGAAGTTCATTCACTAATATGAAACAAATATTGTGTAGTAGAGACCTCAGCCTAAATCTTAGAAAGCGAGTACTAAAATGTTATGTATTTTCGGTTCTTTTGTATGGTGTGGAGACATGGACTCTCAATAAACAATGCCTCAATAGATTGGAAGCATTTGAGATGTGGACGTATCGAAGAATGCTGAGAATCTCCTGGACAGACAGAATTACCAATGAGGAAGTACTAAGAGAATACAGAACAGCAGGGAGATACTGGATTCCATCAAAATAAGAAAACTTCAATACTTGGGTCATATAACACGTGGTGACAGATATGAGCTTCTAAAATTAATTATGCAGAGAAAGATTCAAGGAAGGCGCAGCATAGGTAGGAGAAAATGTCCTGGCTTAAAAATCTCAGAGAATGGTTTGGATTCAGCTCAACTGAACTCTTTCGGCTGTAGTATCGAAAGTGAGAATAGCAGTGATGATTGGCAACCTTCGTCGCGGAGATCGCACGTAAAGAAAAAGAAACAACTTGCTCATAGTAACGGTTACTCCCCTACTTTGGTTGATAACATTCTCAACAAATTAAGGAATAAAATGAACAGATCTCTAGCTTATAATGCGGCCCCAGACAATTCCAATTCAGCAGTTATGTATAGATCTATATCATACATAGGTTATCCTTCAGACAATATCGCAAAAATCTTAAATAACATTCCTAACTTAAAATTTCATTTAAATGTAAAGATAACATCAAGTCTATTTTTTCTCATACTAAAGACAAAATTAAAAAAACTTCAAAGAGTGGCATTTATAAATTGTCATATGGTGACTGCCTTGTGACCTACGTGTGTAGAACGATGCGACCTTTGGATGCTCGTATCAAAGGACATCTGTCAAATATCGATAAATCTAGCTTTGGTCATCATTTGCATGCATCGAAACATAGCTTTAGTCCACAAAGAGATAGTAGGATCCTACATAACATACCTAACGATACCAAAATGAATCTACTAGAACAGGAGTCGGCAAACTTATTAGCCAAAGAGCCAAATATGAACATTAAAACAATTAAAAAAAATTGGGAGCCAAATCTTCTTGTTCAGTAAACTTTTATTACACTACTCGTAAATAAGTAGTACACTAAATAAAACCGTAAGGTCTAGCCCAGTGATACTCAAGCTGCGGCCCGCGGGCCGCATGCGGCCCTCTAGCGTTTTTTATGCGGCCCGAAGGCTAACTAAAGGGCCCTGTGATCAAATTATTTGTCAAATTTCATGTGTTTTTCAAATTATTTAATAGTGTGCCGATGTGTTTAGGCGTGTTTGGGCGTAAGGCAGACAATTTAATGACTTTAATTTTAAATTTTATTGAACTTTTTAAGAACTTTGAATAAAAAGCAAGGTATTAATAACTTTTAATAATAAATTATTAAAGTTAATGAACAAATATTCATTTTAAAAATAATCAATACTTATTTACTACATTGCAACGACCCATTTAGTAATCACAAGGAAAATTCAGGTCCGGATGAACAAAAAAAAATTAAATAATTGTGACCCTGAAACAACACCCTGTATATTAAAATTTTCAAAATTCGTCTGTACATTTGAAAAGAGCACAAAAAACTAAGTTTAATTTGTTTTGAAAGTTTGACATAAGTCCTAAAAATTTCGACATAATTTCAAAATTAAAGTCATTGAATTGTCTGAGCAAAAAATGGAAGATCCACTAAAACTCTTTTCAAATGTGCAAACGGGTTTTGAAAATTTCAATATACAGGATGTTGTTTCAAGGTCACAACGGATTTATATTGTTGTTTAATCCGGACCTGGATTTTTCTTGTGATTAGTAGTTGAGTGGTTTGGGTTGTAAATGTGACATATGTGTACCAAATATCAAAAAAATATACAAGGTGGTTCTAAAGTTATGGGTCCAGAAAGAAATGGGCAAAATCGATAAAACACCCTGTAACTCGGTTATAAAGACGGTGGAGCAATAAATTTAGTATATCTAGAACCGCCTCATTTACCTCTATTCACCATTCAAGTATTTCCGTTTCCCAATAAAACACCCTGTATACTACTTGATTGCGGCCCGCAAGCTGTGGCAATAGCTACTATATGTGGCCCAGGAAAGAAAAAGGTTGAGTATCGCTGGTCTAGCCGGTTAAATAGTGAAAAATTTCCGCAGCGATATTCCAAAAATAAAAATTCCATGTTGTTTTATATTAAAAAGTATCCGACCGAAACAATTTTTAGACCCATAGCCCTACCCATAACCCCCAAAAAAATTAAAAAGTGTTTTTTCGTTTTTTGACAATATCTTCGTTTCGAATCATCGTAGAAATTTCTATTTGCTTTTGTTTTGTAGGGCTTTTACTTCCTACAACATTATATTTTTTACGAAATTTTTGGCACAAAATTTCATTTTTTTTTTTTTAATTATGATATGTAGAACCGAAAAGGGAAAGAACATCAAACGAGATCTTTTTCAGCTAATCGTAATAATCAGGAATACCATTCCAAGAGTTGAAAATGATCATGTCTTCCATCTCCAATATCACATTTTTTCTTCTCCAATATTTCCAATTCAACACAAATATGTTCGAATTTAGAGCGCCATTCTTCCTTGTTTTTTAAATCCAGCAAATGTATTTCAAAGCTACCAATGTCAATTTAAAAAGGAGAAAATTTCAACTCGGTTATCGTAGCATCAAAAAGACTTTTACAAAATGCTAAATAGTGCAAATGCAATGTATTTTTTTTCTTACCAAGTTTTTTGTTAATGAAAATATTATTGTGCTTTCTGTGGATATTTGTGCCAGAGCCGCACCTAAGGAGCCAAAGTGCCGCATGCGGCTCCGGAGCCGCACTTTGCCGTGCCGACCACTGTTACTATAAGATCTAAAAATAAGTAGAGAAATGAAAAGAAACCCTCAAACCTGTATTAACACCCAGATTCTATTAACTTGTAAAGGCTATAGCGGGATAAGATGGTCAAAAGTGCCCCCGCACCGATCAGCGCCGCTACTTATGTTTTCGATAAAGGATATAAAATTATGCCCTCATGCAAATTTTTATCTTCCCAGAGGTCCTAAAACCTCTTAAATCGAGAAAAAAATAATTTTTATGTTTTATTTTTTTGTAAGCCCAATTTTACTTTAAAAAATCTGAAAAAATTCAAGAGGATGTATATTTTGAATACAAAACAGCCTGATTTTTTTTCAGATTTTTGTAATAAAAAATGAGCCCAGGAAAATTTTTTTTTAATGTTCAAAACATTTTTAGGTTATGTAAATATGATTTGGCCAACTTTTAAATAGTATTTTTTTGTGAGTTTTTTGTCGTTCTTGTGAATGGCAGAGGCAGAATTTTTAATATCTGAGCGGAAAGAACGAAAAAATTGAAAAAACCGTTTTTGGCTGTCTCGAGATGCATCTCGGGACAGCCAATTTTAGGATTTAGGATCGTAACTACAACAACAGAAAAAACGTTAAAAGTGTGAATTTTGTCATAAAATTTGGTATGTGGTCTTATAATATTTGGAACAGCTTTTCCAAATAACTTTTTTCGATATCTCTAACGCGAAACAAATCGAATCGCATATCGAAAATTCACCCTGTTTGTGGATATATTATCAATTTGATAATTTATTGCAACTGATATATCGTATTTTTTATACCTAGATTCAAAATATATATTTAAAATACTGACTAATTCACTAATTTTATCATAAAAAGTTTAAATTGATTGCATTGAAGTATTGAATATAATAATATATACAGAGTGAGGTTTATGTACGGAAACCCTGAATTATCTCGAAAACGGTTTGCACGATTTTTATAAATTTTGGTGGGTAGGGGTTTTTTAATGTGGTCGATATTTTAGTGATAATTACATTGTTGTCAGATCTTCCATTTTTCTAAAAATCTAATTAAATTTTTTACTTCAATTGGAATACCCTCTATATTTTTTGCGTTTTGAAGTCCTTAAAAATACTAATTATTTTTCATGTTATTTTCCCCAAACCTAAAGGCCATAATTTCGGAATTATTGCTACATTTATTTCAAAAAATTTAAACAAATTATAAAAATCAATTTTTTCGGCCCGGGTAGACATTATTTTACGTTCTTTAGACCATTGGAAACAAAAAAGTTATTTTGTAATTTTTTAAAGTTAATCGTTTTCGAGTTATAAACAATTGAAAACTGAAAAAAAAATCGAATAATGACGATTTTCAAGGTTCAAAACACAAATACTACCCAAAACACTACCCAGTATACAAATTCAAGTTCAAGCCTTATTTTATCAGTTACTAATTAGTTACTAAAGTAATTTAAGCTTGTTTCATTCTAAAATATTGTTTTTTAGTTGTTAATGCAGCCCGATCGCCCGTCCTCCCATATGCGCTTTACTAACAATTATTAAAAAGCAATGTTTTAGAATAAAACGGGCCAAAATGGTTTATAGCGAGCGCCTAGAAGAAGAGCTTAGCTTGAATTTGAGTACTCAGCAGTTTCAAAAATAATATTTTTATTTGTGTTTTTGAACCTTGAAAATCATGATCCAAAGAATGTAAAATAATGTCTACACTGGCCGAAAAAATTGATTTTTATAATTTGTTTAATTTTTTTTTAAATACATGTAGCAATAGGTCCGAAACTATGGCATTTAGGTATAGGCTAACATGAAAATAATCGGTATTTCTTAAGGACTTCAAAATAAAAAAGACATAGAGGGTGTTCCATTTAAAATAAGAAAGGTCATAAGATTTCCAGAAAAACGGAAGATCTGACAACAATGTAATTATCACTATAATATCGGCTACATTAGAAAACCCCTACCCACCAAAAACCTATAAAAATCGTGCAAGACATTTCCGAGATAATTGAGGGTTTCTATACATAAAACTCACTCTGTATATATTATAATTACTATAATAATATTATATTAATACGCATTAATTGGTTCAATACTTCAATGCAGTCAATTTGAACTTTTTATGATAAAATTAGTGAATTAGTCAGTATTTCGAATGTATATTTTGAATCTAGGTATAAAATATACGACTATATTAGTTGCAATAAATTATCAAATTGATAATATACAGTGTGTCGCATTTAAGATGAAGACACCCCTATATTTCGGCTATTAAAATATATGTATGTATGTATATACACCGTTCTTAGGCGTCAACGCCCTTCGGTAGGGATCTATGGGGCAGTTTCACCGAGCCGCAAGCCCTTATCCCTTGCCGTACTGCTCCCTCATAGGTCGATCAGATGCCCGCATATTCAGGTCTAAGCGCCAGATTCATATTTAGAATTTTATACTGACGCGTTAGCCTTTTTGTTTTCCGATGGCCTGGGCTGGGCTTGAACTCTCGTACCTCACGGCGAAGTGAAGTGCGGGTCAGCCGCTAGTCGCACTGAGCTATCTGATCGATCAAAATATATACAGATTTGAAATTTGGCACAGTCATACAGGTTGATGGTTCACAATTTTTAAAATAGTCAAATGAAATTTAAATTTTAAACGCAGGCTACTGCGAATCCACAAGCAGGGTGAATTTTCGGTATGCGATTCGATTTGCTCCGCGTTAGAGATATCGAAAAAAGTTATTCCAAATATTATAAGCCCACATACCAAATTTTATGATAAAATTCACACTCTTAGTGTTTTTCAGTTGTTTTAGTCACGATCCTAAATCCTAAAATTGGCTGTCCCGAGATGCATCTCGAGACAGCCAAAAACGGTTTTTTCAATTTTTTCGTTCTTTCCGCTCAGATATTAAAAATTCTGCCTCTGCCATTCACAAGAACGACAAAAAACGCACAAAAAATACTATTTAAAAGTTGGCCAAATCATATTTACATAACCTAAAAATGTTTTGAAAATTTAAAAAAATTTTCCTGAGCTCATTTTTTATTACAAAAATCTGAAAAAAATCAGGCTGTTTTGTATTCAAAATATACATCCTCTTGAATTTTTTCAGATTTTTTAAAGTAAAATTGCGCTCACAAAAAAATAAAACCTAAAAATTTTTCTTTTCTCGATTTAAGAGGTTTTAGGACCTCTGGGTAGCTAAAAATTTGCATGAGGGCATAATTTTTATTTAAAAAATGGAAAATGTTTGTGGATATGTATGTTTGTTTGTATGTATGTATGTGGAAAAGTTAAACCGATCTGAATTTTTTTTTTCTGTGTTTCAAGAGGGTGTGAGGGCCGATTCAGAACCGGTCTAATTTTTGACTTCTGACTACCCGTAAGTTAGCTAGAGGACTAAGTAGATACAAAATAGCATATTTTTTGGGCGTATATATCTTAGGTTCAAGAAAAGACAGGAAAACTGCAAATACACCAAATTAATAGGGTTGAGTTAAGCTTTCAAATGGCCCTTAAGCGATCAAGCTGAGACATACGCACTGCTCACCATAGCCAAAAAACTGAAAAATTAAACTTTGAAAATTTTGGTTTTTCGACAATTACTCAAAATTTCAACCTACGAATTGCGCCAATAACTGAGCGTTTGTAGAAGGACTCAGGACGCGTCTAACGGTGTACACCTTATATCTGGGAAAATTCGAATTTTTAAGTTATAGGGTTCATAAGTATGATCAAATTTATTTCTTATGGGAAAAACGGTTTTTCAAGCTCAATAATTCCTGTAATACGTTCAGTTATCATACTCGATCTTGGATGCATCAGATACTACTTGTCAATACGTTTCAAATTCATGTTTAGTGATCAACATCAGGTAAGCCGTTCAGAAATTATAGAGCTCCAAAAGTATAATTAGTCCATGAACTGAAATTTTTCACTTCGCAATTTTTACAGAATGGATAGATTTGTTTAAAAATTTGATAATAAGTAGTGGATAGTCCAAGGATCAAAATCTATATGATGCCGAAAGACGCTTTTACCAAGGGGGTAGTTGCCACCTCATCTCGAGGGTGGAAATTTTTTTTATATTTTGACCGCAAATGCTGGTAAAAATATTAATTGTCCTTCACATAACATTTCGAACATTTGTACTTATGGTAGTGGTCTTTTCGGGCCGCTGATCACAGTTTAAAGAAGCAGAAGAAGAAAAAGAAGATTATTAAGCTTCTTGACAAGTGACGTCCGCGCATCACTGTTTTTTTTCTGTGCGTGTACTGATCACAAGTGTTTTCCAAATAGTTTTATAAAAATTATTAGAAAGTGTTTATACCACAAGAGTCATCAGAGATTAATTATGTATCCCGAAAGAGGCGGAAATATGAAAATTTGCAACAGAAACTGGTAGAGTTAAGGTATTTATATGATATTTTTGGGTTTTATCCGAAAAGACCAAGTTATTTATAAGATATTTTTGAATTATTTTATGTTAGATAAATTAAATTATGTGTGAATAGATCGAACTATAAATATTTAATATTTACGAAATGACAATTTTAATCAAATTCAAACTTGGGGTCCTTTTTTGTTGTTATCAATATATTTTCTCTGTTGTCATAGTTACTATATCTCGCCTTCTTCCCTATTCGAAATACTCAAAACGTCAATAGTATTGTCAAAACACACAGAGATGTAACAGGCGCTATGTTGCCACACTGCACTGGTTTTCCTATTAATGTTTATTTTGTAGCAAAATGTCCGACAGACATGATATTATGCAAAAATTTATATTGTTTGTGTCAATAAGGATACCTTAAGGTAGCCCAAAGTAATACAGACTAAATTGTTAGGGGTTTAACAATAAAATTATAGCCCAAAGGTTTAAAATAGAACAAAATAAAGGGTTTACCAATAAAATTAGTGCAGGGGTGCTTTTAAGCAGCCCAAAAAATCTTTATGATTATTTGACCTGCCTCTATTTTCCAGAGGTACTCTACAGTAGTCCAGAAGTTTAGAATAGAACAAAATATATTAGTTTAACTGCTTTTGTAAATTTTACTTCGATTTCACGTTACAAGCAAGTTTACTTGCACTAAATTATTTGTTTGGTTTTGTGTTCAAACAATAAAACTAGAGCAGAGGTATTTTTTAGTAGCCTAGACAATCTTTATGATCATTTTATCTGCTTCTATTTCTCAGAGGTATTTTTACAGTAGCCCAGCAGTTTGGAATACAATAGAATTATATTTATTTCACTACTTTTGTAAATTCTACTTCGATTTAAGATTACAAGCAAGTTTAATTACACCAAGTTTTTTGTTTGGTTTGTCTTCAAACAATAAAATTACAGCAGAGGGTACTTTTTAGCAGCCCAGACAATCTTTATGATTATTTTATCTGCTTCTATTTCTCCGAGGTACTTTAATGTAGCCCAGAAGTTTAGAATACAATAAAATGTATTTATTCAACTACTTTGTGCACATTTTGCCTAGATTTCATATTACGAGGGTAGTAAGTTTACTGCTTACATTAAATGTTTGTTTGGTTTGTCCTCAAACAATAAAACTAGAAGAGGGTACTTTTTTTAGTAGCCCAGAAAATCTTTATTTTGAGCTACTCCTATTTCGCAGAGTTACTTATAGTAGCCCAGAAGTTTAGAATAGAATAAAATATATTTAACTACTTTTTGCACATTCTGCATTGATTTTTATCGTCTACCTTGATATTACAAAGTTAGTAAGTGTACTTACAATAAATTTTTGTTTGGTTTTGTCAAAAATATTAAACAAAGATACAAAATCGGCTTTATTAAGTCATCTCGAAGTCATTACGAAGCCACAAAAGACCACTGTTTATCCAAAGACTGTACCACAAAGCCAAGCTGCTGTTTCCACTCAGCATCCATCAAGAGTTCTTTCAGAATCTAGCAACTTTAATCAGCAGCGTTTAAACTTCAATCCAACCTTGAGCAGACCAAGATTTGGACAAAGTCAGTACTCAAATCACCCTCTACTAGCATCGAGATACAAACAATCGAACAGACAGCAGTACCAAAAGCAAATGAGAACAACCAGGATGTCATACTAAAGGTCAATAAAAATTAATAGGGTAATATGTCTAACTGTATTAAAATATGGAAAGGGATTACTTCAGATAAGAAAGTTTTAAGTTGGGTCTAAGGTTTTAATATTTTATTTAAAACAACGCCCTCTGAAGAGAGAGCACCAAAAGTTCTCATAGACCCAAACTGGTCGTATGACAAAAAAAAATTACTTGAAAAGTAATTAAAAATTACTATTTCTCCTTCTTCACATACAAAAGGACAATTTATTTTTCGTAGTTTTTTGTGCCCAAAAAGGACGGAAATCAGAGATTTTGTTTTGAATTTAAAACAATTGAATTGCTTTATAGAAGCCACATATTTTAAGCTTGAAGACTATAATAGGTCAGTCCTCAAGCTCATTTTCAAGGGTTATGGCAAAAATAGATTTAAAAGTTGTCTATTTTGCTATTCCTGTTCATTAAAATTCTAAAAAATATTTAAAATTTAAGTACAGAACTTTTTTATATTAATTAAATTGTTAACCGTTTGGTTTGAATAATATCTCGGCTTTTATATTTACAAAAACTTTAAAACCAGCCCTAAATAATCTAATAACAGGAGGCTTTACTTTTGTCAATTTTTTAGAGGACCGTTTACCAATTTCAAAATCATATTTAAAATGTAAAGAAAATATTGTTTACATTTTCTATGTTTTTTCTGCTTGGGATTTACTATAAATAAAAAAAAAAAGAAAAGTATACTTTCACCCACACAAAATATAACTTTTCTTGGTTTTACGTTTGATTCGAACCTGATATATTTTGCACCTGCTGACAAAAAAAAAATCTAATAATATTCAGAACATCAAAAATAAAAGTACATGTAAAATAAGATCATTTGCAGCCTTAATCGGTCAGTTTGTAACAGTTCGTCCATTTATGGAAGTTCAATATGGAAAATTATACTAAAAAAAAATATATAAATAAATAAAAAAGAAAAGTAGCCTGTTTCTTAAACTAATAGTTATAACACTAAAATGACCATACCTAAATACTTAAAAACGATTACAATTGGTGGTTAAATAACATACCAATTAGTGAGCAAAATATAAAATAATCCAATTATATACTTGAAATATTTTGCGATGCATATATCTTTTAGCATGGCGGGTATGCTGCATTGATAACAAAACTCATGGTTTTTGGAGTCATGAACAACAACTACATATAAATGTACTTCAGTTACTAGCAGCATATAGTGGCTTGAAATCCTTTTTCAACGAATATAGGAATTGTAACATTTTGCTAGGAATAAATAACGCAACAGCTGTGTCTTGCATTAACAAGATGGGTAGTGTACAGTACTCAACATTTGCAGATAAGTTTAATAATTCTGTGGAAATAGGAATTTAAAAATTATTTTTGCATCTATAACAGTAAAAAAAAACAAAAAAAAAATGCTTTTGCCTGACTCGGAATCAAGATCTTTAAAAATAGAAACAGAGTAGGTATTCTTTAAGTGATAATTGTGTTACTATAATTTTTGAGCAGCTTCTTATTCCAGAAATCGATATGTTTGCCACATATCCTAAAAAAAAAAAAAAAATGTACAAGGTATGTAATTTTGAACCCTGACCCCGGATCAGAGAAAGCCAATGCCTTAACTCTAGATTGGCATGGATTTAAATTTTATGTTTTTCAGCCTTGGTACACAACCTTTGACCACCACACCTTACACAACCAAAAAGATAATTATGGACCTGATAAAAATTTAATCTAGAATTTTTTTTTGGGCTTTTATATCCAGGACATCCTTTGGGTTTCCATATTCTTGTCAGGCAAGCTTTTTAAGAAAAGGCATTCCTGAGGATTCCATCCCATCTATTACAACAAATCACTAAATCTGTTGATACAGTTTTCAAGAGATGGTGACGGTTTAGTATAAAATAATAACCATTTTGCTTATAAATTATCAAATTTTAATTTTATTAAATCTATCGTAGAACAGGATTATAATTATAGCTCGTATAAACATTCACAGTGCTGCATTGGCGTTGATAGAAGATATCCTAGAATATTATAAAAACATTTTTAAATTTTTTTTACAAATGTATATATACCCTCAAACCTTAATTGCCCAAATATTAATTAACTTGGGACCCTCTACCAGTATTATTCTATTTAGAAACATTATTTCGTCTCACAAGCCTTTCCCTGAAAGATCTTACTTACAAACTTGTAATGTTGATTGCACTCACTTCAGTTCAGAGGTTGCAAACCCTGTACCTAATAAAAATTCAGAATATTTTCATGGATCAAGATAAAATTAACATTTTGATATAATATAGAATAAAGACTTCCTCAAAAAATAATAATAATAATAATAAATAAACAAATATCAACCTATTTAAAACAAAAAACACAGTTGAGGGTGTTTAGAGATTTCTAAAACATTCGTCCTCAATCGGAAGACAATTTGTTTATAACTAAAAACAAAAAAAAAAGAGACGTATAAAGCAACATCTACCCAGGCGTTGAGTAGATGGATATAACATTTTTTTAAATTAAAAATATAGACACTAATATTTTTAAAGTGTATAGTGTCAGACATGCATCTACCTCAGCGGGAGTTAGAACTGGATTATAGAAGATATTAGAGAGACGGCGAGATGGACAGAAAATTCTCAAGTATTCAATATTTTTTATAATAAACCTCTAGCAAAAGATTAAGGACTCTTTGCAAAACCGTATTGTCTGGTGAGTCCATGTAATTGTATATAATTGTAATTATATTACATGTGTAGGTTACTAATATTAGTAAGAACATTAATTTTCTTATTATGTTTATTTGTACCTGGTTGAAGGTACACATCTCATATAATTAAAATATAAACATGAATCTTAATTAATAATTGCTCTAATATGTTAGTTAGGTATACATATGTATATATTTTGTGTAAAGTTTCTAAAAAAAATTGCTAAGTACTATTCATTTTTGGATTGCAATGTACTTTTGTTTATTTATCGCACAATATTGTTTAATCTTTCAACAGCCTACCATAAGTACAAATGTTCGAAATGTTATGTGAAGGACAATTAATTGATTGGTTGACTTACCTGTTAAGGAGGGACAATCATAATTGTCCTATCTTACATTTCGAACATTTGTACGCTCCCCCCCCCATTGATTCTTTTGAACCCACCCATGTCTTGTGCGATAAAAATAAAATAAAAATAAAAAAACAGTGATGCGCGGACGTCACTTGTCAAGAAGCTTAATAATCTTCTTTTTCTTCTTTTGCTTCTTTAAACTGTGATCAGCGGCCCGAAAAGACCACTACCATAAGTACAAATGTTCGAAATGTAAGATAGGACAATTATGATTGTCCCTCCTTAACAGGTAAGTCAACCAATCAATTAATTATAAACAAAAAATGTTCATTATACATTTTTTTGATAAAATTAATAGTTTTCGATTTATTAGTTATCGAAGCTGTTAGTTTTATATCGGAAAGATTACCAGATAACGGCAGTTCTCGCCAGTGGCGCAGAAATACACCTCCCTACACGCGACACTATTATATACACGAAATTTTTAAATTTTTTAAATCTGACTGAATTGAAAATTGTGCCAACTCCCATCTTCAAGTTCAGGAAAAGACTCACCCATTCATATGTCAACCATCCATTTTGGTCCAAGGGTGTCGATTTTACGGCCCTTCTTATTTAGGGTCTGTTTTTCGTTCTGGTCCCCAAAACTCCCAAAAACTTCGAAAATTCAAGTCCAACCTTTGCGGTTTCTAATAGAACTGATCATCACCTTTTAAAAGCATGTCTAATTTTGAAAATCGGTTATATAATTTAAAAGTTATAGAGCTTAGAAATGTGACTCAATTTTTATTTAAAAAAGGGAAAATGTTTGTGGATATGTATGTATGTGTGTTTGAAAGTTAAACCGATTTGATATTTTTTCTCTGTATTTAAAGAGGGGGTCAGGGCCGATTTAGAATCGGTGTAGTTTGTGACTTTTGACCACCCATAAGCCAGCTATAGGACTTTGTAGGTACAAAACGGCATATTTTTTGGGGGTATATATATTCGGATCAAGAAGAGGCATGAGAACCGCAAATATATCAAATCAATAGTGTTGACTTAAGCTTTCAAATGGTGTCCAAGCCGTCAGGATCAGACATACACACGGCTTAGTATAGCCGAAAAACTGAAAAATTAATTTTGAAAATTTTGGTTTTTCGACAATTACTCAACATTTCAACGTACGAATTGTGCCAATAACTTAGCGTTTGTATAAGGACTCAAGACGAATCTAACGATGTATACCTCATATCCGGGAAAATTCAAATTTTTAGGTTATAGGCTTCATAAATATGATAAAATCTATTTTCTGTGGGAAAAACGGTTTCGAAAGCTAAATAATTCCTGTACCTAATAGCTTTAGTTATCATACTTGACCTTAGATCCATCAGATACTACTGGTCAATACGTTTCAAACTCATGTTTACTGATCAAAATCGGTTAAGCCGTTTAGAGAAGTTATTAAGATACAAAAGTATAATCCAATTAACGATTATTCCCCAAATGGTTTATGAGTTGTAGTGTTTACGACGCTAAATTTGATCTGGCAACGGGCAATCCGACTTCATTTACCGGCCATCTCAATATATTTTTTTTTTCAATCTATTTCGAATAGAAAAAAATTTAGTGTACATTCGATGGACACTAGATGATTTGGGAGATAATGCAACAAAGGTGACCATTTATAAAGCTTGACGTGTAATAGAGGAACATTGCATTCAACTTCATACATTTAATTTATAAATAACTTTGAAAAACTCCTGATACAAGAATAAAAAACCGCTAAACGCCGTAAAAATGAGTGGCGCATAAAATATTCCAGCTACAAAAGATCTGATATGAATGTTACGTGGCGCGAAAATGGATTTTCATTTGATGCAAAACAAAATTCTAGTTTTATTTTAAAAGATTTTTCCATAATATTTGCTAAATTTGAAGTAAACGCGCCACAAAAGAGTTTCAAAATTCAAACTGTATCAAAGTTACTCTTTTGTGGCGCGTTTACTTCAAATTTAGCAAATATTATGGAAAAATCTTTTAAAATAAAACTAGAATTTTGTTTTGCATCAAATGAAAATCCATTTTCGCGCCACGTAACATTCATATCAGATCTTTTGTAGCTGGAATATTTTATGCGCCACTCATTTTTACGGCGTTTAGCGGTTTTTTATTCTTGTTTAACCTATACATGGCTTTTTAGTCATTTCAATTTTTAATTAATTTTAATTATTATTTACGAATATTTATAGAGGTCGCATAGGACTGTGGTCCCTTCTTTATCATTTGAATGAATGACAGTCTTCCTCAGCTGTTCACGTGAGTTCAAAATGGTTTCACTCAGGCATGTTGTCTATTTAAAATAAAATAGAATTTAGATGTGAATTTATTCATTTTAAGGGGTTGTTATACCCGATATCTGTGGCTTTTGCCCAGTATCCATGTTTTTATTGTGTTGTTTAGCAATTGCTCTTCTATGAAAGTTTTATAAGAGGACGTAAGTTTTTCAATCCTTTTTTTTATAAGAAAATCTTATCTTAAATGTCCTTTTAGGAAGCTCTGATGATGACAGGTTATGTGTTGAAAGTAAGCTGATAATAAAACATTTTTTACACACTATCAAATTTTTTTTGAGAACATACACCTGTTTGCCGATTTGACCTACTTAGAAGTGTGTACAAGTCTTACAGTCTTTTCCAATATATATATTTACCTGCGTGATATTATTATCCTGTGCTGATAATTTATATTCCATATAAGTTGCAAATCCTTCTTTTAGCCAGATATCATTCCAGTATGCGATTGTTGCTGAAACAGAAGTAAGAGTTTTGCATATGTTTCCAATTGACTACGTAATAAATATGACAATCTACATTAATTTCTCAATAGATGATAAAAACATTTAACATAGCTTACCCAAATTCCCAAACCAAAAATGACTTATTTCGTGATATGTGATCAGTTTTATCTGAGATTTGGTATAAATACGTAACGGTATAGTAAGTATACCCTGCCTAAAAGTAATTAACCCCCAATTTTCTGTAGCTGCAGTTGCCTTTCGTTTGTATTCAATCAAATCTAAAAAATCGAGATTAAATGAGAATATGAATAAAGGTACTTAGTCCTGTCGCCAGGGGAACAGAATCCTTTATTCAGATGTGTTTACCCAAGTTTCTTTTATGTATTTTGACCCGTAGAATATGAATTTTTTGGATAACAGTTGATCCGGATGTCGATAAGATTATTATAAACAAAGAACTTGAGGAATTCCATAACAGCGATTTTTCCCAAAACAAAACATTTTTTTTGTATTTCTAAGTAAAAAGTGTTCTTACAAGTTTTTTCGTAGGATGCATGGTTTTAAAGAAAAACGCGGTTAAACATTAAAAAAATCGAAAAATTACAATTTTTGAAACCGAATAACTTTTGATTAAAAAATAAAATAGAGATTCTGCTTACCGCATTTGAAAGTTCATGTCAAATTTTATCGGTTTTGATTAAGTATTTGCATTGCTAAAACTTAATTTTTT
The DNA here is from genome assembly GCF_917563875.1 of Diabrotica virgifera virgifera. Taxonomy (NCBI): domain Eukaryota; kingdom Metazoa; phylum Arthropoda; class Insecta; order Coleoptera; family Chrysomelidae; genus Diabrotica; species Diabrotica virgifera. Next base: position 132,203,269 of record NC_065445.1, on the reverse strand, counting down.
ATTGTTAAACAAAGCTATAAACACATAGTGCTTGAGTGATGTTTTCAATGCATTTTTCATTTAAAATCGAACGAGTAGGCGCGCCTAAAAACAGGTTATTTTTACGTAGCATGCATTAAAATACATGCATTGCGCACGGGAAACACTATTTGTTTATAGCTTTGTTTGACAATGAAAAAATTAATTTTTAGCAATGCAAATAATCAAAATCGGTATAATTTGACTTGAATTTCAAATGCCGTAAGCAGAATTGCTATTTTATTTTTTAATCAAGAGTTATTCGGGTTCGAAAATTTCCATTTTTCGATTTTTTGAAAATTCAACTGCGTTTATCTTGAAAAGTATGCATCCTACGAAAAAACTTTTAAGAATATTTTTTGCTTAGAATGACCCAAAAAATACACAAAAAACGTTTTGTTTTGCGAAAAATCGCTGTTATGTAATTCCTCAAGTTATTTGTTTATAACAATCTTATCGACATCCGTATCAAATGTTACCCAAAAAATTAGAGTTCTACGGGTCAAAATACATAAAAAAACTTGGAAAAGTCCATCTGAATAAAGGAGGCCGTTGTACCCCCCTCCCTAGCGACAGGACTAAGACCTTGACACATTATGTTTTGACACTGGATATACTACGTTGTTGTTGGTACACTATGTATAGTTTGGGTGTACGATTATTACATTGTTTTTGAAGTTGTCAAATAACAATCATCAACTAGATTTGATTTGTGTTTTTGTTGTAGTATCAAACACTACAACAAAACACAAAAATTACATTATTGGCATACCTAGATAATTAAAAAAAAACATGCAGAACCTAAAGCTAGAGAGGGAAGTAATAAAAGGATCCCTGAAAAAAGTTGTCAAAGAAATTGCAGAGGTGAATCCCAGTGACGAGAAGACAATACAAAGACTCCTGCAACAAGTTGATGATAAAGCAGAGCGAGTATTTCTTCTAGGCAACAGTATAAAAGACATTATATTTGCAGAAGAAACCAGTACGGAAGCTACAAACAAGGAATTAAATGATGAAGAAAACTATCGTGATGAGGTAGGAAAATTTAGAATAGAATGTGATATTTGATCAAAACTATAAAAACGTTGAAAGATCAAGAAAAAACAGGTGCAAGAAAGGAAAAACCTGTCAAGAATTATCCTTTGCCAAAAATTGAAATTAAGAAATTTGTTGGAAATGCCAAAAACTGCCAAAAAAATATTTTTGGGACCAGTTTAGAAAAATCGATGAAGACGCAGACCTTCCAAACGAAGACAAGTCCCAATACCTGACCCAATCAGCAGAATATGGCACGCCAGCCAGAAGCTTTGTCGAAAGCTTACCACCTTCCGCTGAGAAGTATAAGATAACTATTGACCAACTAAAAAATAGATTCTCAAGGGACAAAATTTTAATTGAGGTTTACGTTAGGGAGTTACTTAAGTTAGGATACTGGATATTAAGGTGCATCGAAAAAATAAAAGTTGGAAATGTTATATCTAATAGCGTGAAAAAGTTGCTACTGTTATTTTTCAGCATATTAGTATTTTTAATTTTTTTTCTAAGCGAATTTTCTGCTCCCCCCCGACCTTGAATGTTATTAAATATCTGATTTTTATGGAAATTTCAATTTATATTATTTGGAATAAAATATGTGCTAACTCGATCTAAAATCAATTAAAGAAAACTTAAAATGTTGTCAATTACAAATTTAAACGATATTTAAAGTTTCATTTGTTTTTTCAGTCTCCCCAACTCCTTTGAAATTTCCCGCTTCGTGAGTCCGTGCGTGTAATTTTCACTTATGTTTGGTGCGATGCCTTACTTTGTTATTATTGTTGTTTGTAAATTAAAGAATTTTAAAATAGATAAACCAGGACCATGGGGAATAAAATTAAGATGTGCTGTGGACCGCCCCATTTTTGGTCAACCACCAAATATACCTGAAAATGTTTTAAAGAAATAAAAACAAGCGATGAAGTTTTGTGGTTGCAAGAGGATAAAAAACTCAGCAAAAACCAAGAATTTTCTGGTATTGCCGAACAAGTTGCAATTAAATTGGAGGAAATATGGAAAAAGGCTTTAATTCCAATAATTTAACATACAAGAATCATTCAGCTTTTAAAAGCCTGTCATGACAAATATATGAAACTTAGAAACCATTTAAGAACAGGCAAAATAGTGAAATTTACAAAAATAAAATTCAATGCTTTAAGAACAAAAGTAAAACTACACGATTCGATCTTGCAGAATGCAAATGTGACACTCTGATTAATTGTGTTTGTAGCAAATCTCAAAAAGTGCCTCTGGATGAGCGCGAATTTCTATTAAATCAAAAAGGTCCCAAAAAAATATTGATAAGCTCGATTGATAGGGAAAACAAAAGCAAATATAATCAAAGAGAACAACGGTAAAAGAAGAAAGTTACCGACGCAAAGACAAAACTTTAGCTCAAGTAAAAAACAGTTTTATGGTCAATCGATCGTGGAAGAACACTTAACACCTGTGCATGAGCCAGGGTGCAAATATTTCGGATATGGGTATCCGCTGTCTGGTATATCAGAAAGTATCAAATCCAGCTATTGCATGTAACGAAACAGTCGTAAATACTGGCGTTAAGGGTGACGTAATACGGTTGTTAGAAGAACATCTTAAAAAACCGCTTCAGTGGTTTGTATGTCTGAGACATTCAAATGATCTACCCCTTGGACATCAAAAGAAGTTTACCAGTGACCAAATTAAAAAACGTGAGGGTCTTCAAACTTTCTCCTATAAAAATTTTGATTCAAACGGCTACTTTGAGTTAATTAACTAATAAGAATATCACCTTACAGAACCACCTATATTCTCTAGATTTTCTAATGACAATCTACGATATTTTATTAAGACCCGTTTAACATTGATATTGAGAAATATCACTGCCACAAACAATGTGTAGAACGATGTGTCAAGCTTGTGAAACAAGCTTCTCTAGCAGTTTGTGGAGCGTATTCGAGGGATGGATTTATATAGACTCGAATTGATTCCAGAAAAACTATGCTTCACTTTAATGCTAAATCGGAAGACATCTTCGAATAGAGTGCTTTTACCATATTTTTTGTAATATTATTTATATACCTAATTTTGTACTTTGCTTTATATTTATTTTAGTGTTAAAAAACTTGGGTGACGTCAGGGAGACGGATAAGTTAGGCTATTTTGTTATAAAAAGAATGTTTTAGTATACTTTTCTTAAGTAAAATTTTTAATTGCCTTGTGAAATTAGAAAATATTCTCCAATTTAAACCGAATTTATTTATTCAAGTTTTATAAGGTATTACATGTCCCTTACAAAAGAAATTCGCATATTAATGTATTTTTACTAATTTTTAGTTGCCGTGGGGGCCAGAAAATATTTTTTTTATTTCAACGCAATTTTACTAAAATACTAAATAGAGTGTTAGGCAACTTTTGTTAGCTAATATATTTTCGTTTCGAAATAAAAATTTTTTTCGTCTGTTAACATTATTTCAAAATTTTTAATTGTCTTGGGGGGGCAGAAGGTATTTTCTAATTTCGAAAAAATTTTACCAAAATACTTAACAGTTGATTGGGCAACTTTTGTGAGGTATTACATTTCCATCGCAAAAAAAAATTTTTTTTCGCCTTTTTCGATGCACCCTACTGGATATACTACGTTGTTGTTGGTACACCATGTATAGTTTGAGTGTACGATTATTACGTTGTTTTTGAAGTTGTCAAGTTGTCAAATACAATCATTACAAAAGTCACAATTTACGTTTCCCTTTCTTTATAAAGCACTACACCAAAACACAAAAATTCACATTATTTAACCAACTGCGAAAAATTGATAATCTGATCTCAACGAACTATATCATGTAGGGTCTGTTATGTATGAATAATACAGGGTGAAATTTTGAAATTATACAGTGTGAAAACCACTTATAGGGGAGTGCATTTAGATTTTCACTTCAGAAAAAATCAAATAAGATAAAACTTTTTGTAATTTCATTAAGAAGTGTTTAATAAGCAACATATCAAAAAGTTCTACTCGAGAAGTGGGTGCTTCATTTTTTATTAAACAAATGAACAGCAAAGTTAGATGTTTTTTTAAATAACTCCGAAAATATAATTTTTAGAAAAAAACTGAGTTGACCATTGAAAAATTCAGAAAATTTTACAAAAAAAAACCTTATATAAAGATTTTTCTAAAATTAAATCTCTAGCTTCTGTAATTTTTTATTTATAACGCTAAAGTCACCCTTCTCACACACATTGGCGCACTGTAAACTAGCGTTGGAAGAATTGCATGGTTGAGTTTTTTTAAGGTAATTCTTTAAATAATGGATCAAAACGAACTTTATAAATTGGACATGAAAGAGGATGAAATAATCTATCTTATGGTTTTAATATAAAGAAATAAAATGTATGGACATAAGTACGGTGTGGGCGGAAATTGAGCCTTACATGAATTTTGTTTAAAAATGATTTAAAAATGTGTAACTAATACAATTTTACTTATAAAACTCTCAAATTTGCACAACTTACCTATCAATCATCTTACTAAACGATGTTTTATTGAAAAAAAAATCTCAAAAATTGAATTTAAATAATACGATGTCTCAAAAAATGTAATTTTTGAAAACTTCGTAGTTTTACAGAATTCCCACCAATTTAAGACGGTATTACTCAAGTTTGAATAAATCTAATACAATTTTTTTGCTATTTTTTTAAAGCTTGTAATGTAGTCATTAAAAATCACCGAATTATTTTAGTTTAAAAATGAAATAAACAATTTCTTTTTGAGAAAACTAAAAAGATAACAAAAATGTAATACAAAAACCGAAAATTACCAGCATAAAAAATGTATATACAGAGTGATCAAAACTTTTTTCTGTAAAACTTACCTAAAATACATTTAATAATAAGCTTCAACAATAATAAATGTTTAACAAAAAAATTTTTTTTAGGTCTTATACAGTATGTCTGCGTAACTTGGAACCTATTGATAACTTTTTTAACAGTTTTACGAAAAAAGTTATTGTTTATAAAATACTCTGCATCGTATATAACATAAGATGAAACCATCAAATATCAAATTTTGTTAATTTTGTACGAGGTATGTTAAAAAATATGAATTTCACTCAAGGGTAAAGTACGTTTATATTTCACAATATCGAAAATTTTTATGAAGAAAAGTTGTTTGGAATTAAAAACTATGTTCCAATATGTAATTATATCCTTCTCATCGAAAATTTGTTTTTTTTTAATATTATTTCTAATACATTTTAATTTTTAATATTATTGTGAAAATTATTTGTTTATCTTTTTTTTTAAGAATGAAATTCCATATTTGTTTGATTGGATTCTACTTGTTTTTCATTTAAATATCCGCCATTTTGGATCCGCCATTTTGAAATTTAAATTTTTAATCTTTAATTCAGATTCAACAACCTGTTAAAAATAAAGACAATAAATGTTTTAGAAAAATGTTCTTTTTTATGTTCTTTTTAGAAAATCCGCATTTTGGATCCGCCATTTCATAGTTTATAATGTTAACATTTAAGTTAGGTTTATCAAAGCTCTCAAAAATAAATATATGCAGAAATAAATACATTTTGTAATGAAATTATGATTTTACAACTATTTTTTAAGTTATCAGCCATTTTGGATCTACCATTTTATAATTTAAATTGTATCAAAATTTGATTCCGGTTCAGCAACCTCTCAAAAATATCCACATATATGTAAACAAACACGTTTTATAAAAAAAAATTAGGATTTTACAACTACTTTTTAAGGATTCTTAGGAAAAAATCCGCCATTTTGAATCCGCCATTTTGAATTTGCAAATTGTAATGTCAGATTCGGGTTCTGCATAATCAAAACTAAAATAAAAACATTTTTTATCAAAATAAAATGTTGAATTCACCCATATTCTTAACATTATTTATACAAAACAATTGTTATTGTTTAAACAATTAATGAACAATTAGCGGCGAAATTTGTGAGTAGAACTTTTTACTTTAACATATTTATAAACTAACAAAAAAAGTTTTAGAAAAACATAACCTTGTTTGATTTTTTCCGAAACATTGTATCTTTTCGTTCCAATTGCACTCCCCTATTATGGAAAAAATTGATCGAGTCCTTATTTAAAAAAATTATAAAAACCGCCGGTAGGTACACGTCAAATTTTTAATTTAAATGTTACAAATATAGCATAGTCAATAAGCTTTATTTTTAATAAATAAAACACCCTGAATATTTTTATACTTATTTTTAAAAGATCCTTAAAAACTTGATCTCAACGAACTGTTATTATCTTTTTATCTAGGGTCTTTATGAATATTATAAGGTGAAATTTTGAAATGTATATTCTTTTTCTCATGATCATTTTTCAGTGCGTCACAGTTTTTCGATTTCTTTCTAATGCATTAAATTGTATGTGACAGAAAAAAAGGCACGTCTGAGATTACAGACAGTAAGTTAGTTATTCTAGTTGTCGATAGATGGCGCCATAATAAAAAAAATATTTTTTTTAATTAGATAATAATATTACAAATATAATCTGTATAATTTATAAGACTATACAAATCAAAGAAAATACCATTTTATAAATGCAAGAAACACATTTGATTTGTTTTTATTCCAAATTGAAAATAAAATGTGACAACTGTCAGATTTAACTAAAACGTCATGTTAGAATAAATGTCATAAATGTGTATTATCACGGACCTACCCTTTTTCCTTTCATTTGTTACGCACTGAAAAATGCTCATGAAAAGGACATTATATCTGATATACTGATACAATAGGGCTTTTCATCGATTGTCATTTGTTTCGAGCTTCTGTCATGTGTCACATAATATTAATATATCTACGTCATACGTCTTTGGTTTGTATCATTGGTACATACCAATAACGTACGACGTAGATAAATTAATATTATGTGACACATGACAGAAGCTCGAAACAAATGACTGTGAATGAAAAGCCCTATAAAATAAATATATACCGGGTGGTGAATTGTAAAACGGGCCATAGGAAACTCAATGTAAAATTCCAAACTGTTGAATTCCTGCTTCCCTAATTATTTTGCATCAAAAGTCATAAGAAACTATTTGTAGAGGATCCAAATTTGTATTGAAAACAACTGTTAAAATTGTCCTACGAACAATAATTATTCAAAATTTTGTAAAAATATAATACATTTTTTGACTGTAACGCCAAAGTTAGGCTACACACAGTGCAATAATGTGTATAAGGTTGCATTTGGTGACATTGAAGTTATTATACAGTGCATTCGTAAAGTGTGGAAACGGTCTATTATCTCATGGCTTAACTATTTTCAGAGTTAAAGCTCTGACAGATCGATTTTTATTTTTAAATTATAATTTTTTGACGTATAATAGTATATAATATTGACGTCATTGATTTGGGCGTGATGACGTCATGGATGATTTTTTTAAATGGGAATAGTGGTCGTGTGGTAGCTCATTTGAAAGGAGATTCAATTCTCTATTCAGTAATATAAACATTAACATCATTATTTATACCAGGTGGCCAAAAAAATAATTTTTGAATTAAAATAATTGGCGCAAAAAGAAGAATGTATGTAATTTATTTAACTCAAAATACATTTTACTGATACCATGTAAAATAAAAAATGTTTATTTCATAAATAAACATTTTTTTCTCTTTTCTGACAGCAGTAACATGTATTTTGAGAAAAATAAATTGCATACTTACTTATATTGTTTTTTTTGGCGGCAATTAATTTAATTCAAAAATTATTTTTTTGGCCACCCGGTATAAATAACGATGTTAATGTTTATATTACTGAATAGAGAATTGAATCACCTTTCAAATAAGATACCACACGAGCCCTGTTCCTATTTAAAAAATTAATCGATGACGTCATCACGCCCAAATCGATGACGTCACTATTATGGGATATACGTCAAAAAATCATAATTTAAAAATAAAAATCGACCTCTCAGAGCTTTAGCTCTGAAAATAATTAAGTCATGAGATAATAGACCGTTTCCACACTTTACGAATGCACTGTATTAACAATTTGAACTGTCAATTTTTTTTGTTTGTTTTATCATTTATTGTTTAAAACACATTTTTATTATTTAATGGCATAGACATTAGTCATTCAGCCAGTTGCAATAAAGAATATACAATCCTATCCCTAATACAAAATTAAACAGAAACAATATAGTAATACGATAAATAATACAATACAATAATAATACAATAAAAACAATGATGGATATCTGATAAAGTGATATAATATTTATGATAAAAAAGGATGCAAATCTGAACTTAATTGGACTGAATTAGTCTCAACTTAAAGTTCAGGAAAAGACTCACCAATTCATATGTCAACCATCCATTTTGGTCCAAGGGTGTGGATTTTACGGCCCTTTCTATTTAGGGTCTGTTTTTCGTTCTCGTCCCCAAAACTACGAAAAACTTCAAAAATTTAAATCCGACCTTTGCGGCTTCTAATAGTACTGATCATTACCTTTCCAACGCATGTCTAATTTTGAAAATCGGTTATACCATTCAAACGTTGCCGAGCTCAGAAGTATGACTCAATTTTTATTTAAAAAAAGAAAAATGTTTGTGGATGTGTATGTATGTGTGTTTAAAAGTTAAACCGATTTGAATTTTTTTTCTGTGTTTGAAGAGGGACTCAGTGCCAATTCAGAACCGGTGTAGTTTGTGACTTTTGACCACCCATAAGCCAGCTGGAGGACTTGGTAAGTACAAAACGGCATATTTTTGGGGGTATATATCTTCGGATCAAGAAGAGACAGGAGAACCGCAAATACACCAAATCCATAGTGTTGAGTTAAGCTTTCAAATGGTGTCTAAGCCGTCAGGATCAGACATACACACGGGTCAGTATAACCGAAAAACTATACTTTGAAAATTTTGGTGTTTCGACAATTACTCAAAATTTCAACCTAAGAATTGCGCCAATAACTGAGCGTTTGTAGAAGGACACTAGACGGATCTAACGGGTATACGTCATATTCGGGAAAATTCGAATTTTTAAGTTAGGCTTCATAAGTATGATCAAATTTATTTCCTACGGGAAGAACGGTTTCTCAAGCTCAATAATAATAGCTTCCTGTAATAGCTTCAGTTATCATACCTGACCTTAGATCCATCAGATACTACTGGTAAATACGTTTCAAACTCATGTTTACTGATCAAAATCGGTAAAGCCTTTTAGAAGTTATTAAGCTACAAAAGTATAATCCAATTAACGATTATTCCCGAAATGGTTTATGTAGTTGTAGTGATTACGACGCTAAATTTGATCTGTCAACGGGCAATCCGACTTCATTTACCGGTCATCTTAATATTTTTTTCAATCTATTTCGAATAGAAAAAATCTAGTGTACATTCGATGGACACTAGATCATTTGGGAGATAATGCAACAAAGGTGACCATTTATAAAGCTTAACTTCATACATTTAATTTATAAATAACTTTGAAAAAGTCCTGATACAAGAATAAAAAACCGCTAAACGCCTTTAAAATGAGTGGCGCATACAATATTCCAGCTACAAAAGATCTGATATGAATATTACGTGTCGCGAAAATGTATTTTCATTTTGATGTAAAACAAAATTCTAGTTTTACTTTAAAAGATTTTTCTATAATCTTTGCTAAATTTGAAGTAAACGCGCGACAAAAGCGTTTCAAAATTCAAACTGTATCAAAGTTACTCTTTTGTGGCGCGTTTACTTCAAATTTAAAATATTATGGAAAAACCTTTTACAATAAAACTAGAATTTTGTTTTGCATCAAAATGAAAATACATTTTCGCGCCACGTAATATTCATATCAGATCTTCTGTAGCTGGAATATTGTATGCGCCACCCATTTTTAAGGCGTTTAGCAGTTTTTTATTCTTGTATAAAACACATTAAAGTTGATATTATAAGATACCCTTCAGTCAGTCAATAATGTGCGCAGTGTCAGTTAAATAGTAACGTGTGGTCTAACTTTCACACACATACCTACTGTGGCAAATGCATTATATTTTTCAAAATTTTGGAATGTGTTTAAATCGTAGAACAATTGTAACTGTTGTTTTACAGACTTCAATCCTCTATAAATAGCTTTTCATGACTTTTGATGTAAAATAATTAGGGAAGCAGGAATTCAACAGTTTAGAATTTTACATTGAGTTTCCTATGGCCCGTTTTACGATTCACCACCCTGTAGAACTAAAATTTGATAATTGCAACATTTTATGTATTTAATATCTTGACGGAATACCTAATTTTAAAATTTCAGCTTGTTTTATTCATAACATATAGATCCTACATACTAATACAGTTTTTTATGATCAGGTTTTAAGCAGCTTTTAAAAACAAAAAAATATACCTGAGCTTTATTAAAAGTAAAGATAAATAATTTCCTCACCAAAATAATCTTTTACCTGCATTTAGAAGGGTATGTCATAATCCCACAGGTATTTTCCTCACCAAGACTCAAATGGTTATTTCAGTTATTTCAGGTAGATTTTACTAAAAGGCATTCAATTGAATTATTTATCTACTATTAAATTACAGTAGGTATGTACCTATAACAATTAATTAATTAATTATATTATATTATATTATATTATTTTTAGTCACAATTGGAATTTTGACAAAAATGGCATGTTTAATAGAAAGTGATCGCGGTAAACCTTACGCGGTATTGGTATTTGAAAATTTTATTTTTTATAAAGTGAAAGTTTTATAAAGTGCAGAAATGTTTTGAAGGATAAAACAACTTGGAGTGCGAAATTTTTTACTATTGGTGCAACTTTTACAATATCTAGAAGTAGCCTACAACATAATCATGAACCAGATTGTCAGAAGTTAGATCGAAACATTATTTCTAACTATTGTAAACTTAACGCCAAGCCAAAGAGAATATTGAAACACCAGCAAAAATTATACGCCAAGCGCTTGCAGCTAATTTGTCTGAAACAATTACTACGATTGTTGTCAGTTACATAAGAAAAAATATACAGGGTGTCCCGAAAAGATTGGTCATAAATTATACCACAGATTCTGGGGTCAAAAATAGGTTGATTAAACCTCACTTACCTATATACAATAATGCACAAAAAAAAGTTACAGCCCTTTGAAGTTACAAAATGAAAATCGATTTTTTTTCATATATCGAAAACTCTTAGAGATTTTTTATTGAAAATGGACATTTGGGACTCTTATGGTAGCAATATCTTAAAAAAAAATTAAAGTGAAATTTTTTCACCCCATAAAAATTTTATGAGGGTTTTGTTCCCTTAAACCCCCCCAAACTTTTGTGTACGTTCCAATTAAATTATTATTGTGGCACCATTAGCTAAACACAATATTTTTAAAACTTTTTTGCCTCTTAGTACTTTTTCGATAAGCCGGTGTTTATCGAGATATTTTGAATATTTTTCGAATCCACCACATATTTGTAATATGGATATGGTTAAGTACTATTGTAGCGACCTGTTAATAAAATGAAACTTTATAATTTACATTTTTAGGTATATTTTGAAAAAGAAGCCACATCTCGATAAAAGATGACTTATCAAAAAAAGACTAAGAGGCAAAACAGTTTTAAAAATACTGTGTTTAACTAATGGTACCACAATAATAGTTTAATTAGAACGTACACAAATATTTGGGGGGTTTAAAGGAACAAAACCCCCTTAAAATTTTTATGTAAACATATAAAAAAGAAGCCTTATCTCGATAAAACTGGCTTATTGACAAAATACTAAGAGGCAAAAAAGTTTTAAAAACGTTGTGCTTAACTAATGGTACTACAATAATAAATTAATTGGAACGTACACCAAAATTTGGGGGGTTTAAGGGAACAAAACTTGCTTTAACTAAGCGTTAAAAATTTTTATGGGGTGGACAAATTTCACGATAATTTTGTTTTAAGATGTTCCTGCCATAATAATGATACATGTCCATTTTCAACAAAAAATCTCTAAATAGTTTTCGATATATTGAAAAAAATCGATTTTCATTTTGTAACTTCAAAGGGCTGTAACTTTTTTTATGAGCACATTTGTACAAAGGTGAGTTAGGTTCAATCGAACTATTTCTTACCCCAGAATGTGTGGTATAATTTATGACCAATCTTTTCGGGACACCCTGTATAATAAAATTATCGACTAAAAATGATGCCTGGTCGACTTACTTCCAATATTGATGAGGTTCAAGAATTTGTGAAGAGGTGTGCTCAAAAAATAACCAAGACCAAGAGGGAAAATTTCCTCTTTATAAACTGTGTCAAAAGTAGGATAATTGTATTTAGTTGTGAAACAAATATAAGACTTTTAAGGGTTTAGGACGTTTCATCGCCGCCGTTTCGATGCCGCCAGTTCGATGCCGATGCCGGCCGATTCATCGCCAGTCAATTAATCGCTATCTGATATATTTCCGAATTTACGACAGTTACAATTATTAGTTATTTTTAGTATTAACTAGGAATTCTAGGAAATGCGAGATATGACGGAGATGAAATGGACTGGCGATGAACCGGCGGCATCGAAACGGCCGGCGATGAACCGGCGGCATCGAAACGTCCCATTCCGGACTTTTAACTACATTGAATTTTATTATATGGATGGCACATTTTCTTACTGTACCACATATTATTTGTAATGATTCACTATTCATGGGCTAATTAATGGGCATTATATTTCTTTATTATACTGTTTACTGCCAAACAAAAAAACAGAAATTTACAATATTTTTTATTCGTTAAAATCAGAAATTTTTAAAGCTATCAAAATTAAGTTTAATGCTAGTAAAATTTTTGAAGATTTTGAAAAGGCTATACATAATGCAATCATTGAAATGTGTCCGAACACTGAAATATATGGTTGTAAATTTCACCTACACCAAGCTTGGTATAGAAATGTTTTGGTCTCCTGAATCAGTATATAAAAATTATTCTGTAGGAGGCAAGTGGCTCAAACATACTTTTGGCCATACATATAAAACCAGAAGACGTATCAGCTTGTTTTGTGTTTGATTTAATGTCATGCAAACCAGAAAATGAAATTTAAGAGAGATATCAGGGGCGTCATTTGGGCATTTGCCCCCTCCCGGGCCCTAAAAAATGGCTGAAATTTACAAAAAATACATCAATATTCATCATAACATCATATATAATGTATTGTATATATAGTGCTTGCCTCCCCCCCCCCCAAACAAAATTTCAAATGACGCTCCTGATAGATATGTTGATTATTTAGTTGAAACTTATATAGACGAAACTGCCATATTCTCCCCATATTTGTGGACAGAGGCAAATTCTTGTGTTATTCGTATTACGAATGCTTGCGAATCTTTTCATTCGCATTTTAATTTATCGTTTTGTAATACGCATCCATCCATATATTATATTTTCTTTGAAAAAATTAAAGAATTTCAGGTAGATGCGTATGTTAAAATTTAAAGTTTGCATATTGCAAAACATATCAAAGATAAACAAGCTAAACTGAAATTGAAAAATGTAGAAAATTTATTAATAAGATATCAGTCTAATCAAATGACTAGAATGGATTTTGTAAAGTGTCTGTCTTATTATAGTAAATTTTAAATAATAATTTATACGTCTTGCATAATATTATCTATATTATAAACTATTATTATAATGTAAGGAAATTAATATCTTGTATTCGGATTTCGGATGCTTTCATAATATACATTCCTAAATTAAATCTATATTTTTATTTTATTACCTTAGTGAGTTGGTGAGGAAAATACCTGCCGGATTAATAGGAACCCTTAAATTTGGTGAGGAAAATACCTGTCGAATTATATGTTTTTACTGGCTGGTGAGAAATTTACCTCCGCCCAGATAATGGACTATGCAGCAATTGCGTGAATAACCCTGTAAATTTAAATTTACGTTTAAAAATCGCACATTTTAATTTTAAAGTTAACGTGTTCCAGCCATTTAAAAGTTGACATGTTCGTAAATAAGGACACAAACAAACTTATTTAATAAGAAGTTTCCACATTTTATATTTAAAAGTTTTTACCCTATGATATTCATAATAGACCCCAAGTGATAATAAATATCATTTGAGGTATGAAAAATATAAAAATATACAGGCTGTTCCATTAAAGATAAAGCTTATTTATGGACTTAGCTAGTCTGGCGTGAACCAACCTGTACATTTAAATTTATTTTTAAAAGCGCAGTTTTATATAATATAAGAATCAGCGGGTCTCAGAGTTTTTTTATAATTTTTTAAAATAAGGACAAAAATAATTTTATTTCATAAGTAAGTTCCACACTGTATAATCGGTTGCTTACGTATTTTAAATTTAATACTGTCATATAGTTTGGGTTAAACATTTTATCAAACAAGTAAAGTTTTGATTATATTAATAAGATAGCAATGAATACTGCAAAACTAAAAGATGTATTTCTACTTTAAAATTTATCAAGACGTTTCTGAGGAATACAATATCGGAAGAAGCACTGAAGGTGCTTGCCTTGTAGACGAGGGCATTTAGCGCAAAATAAATAAATTTTTAAATACAGCACATAGAGACTTGCAGTTTTTTGCATTATGTTCAGGATGACGCCAGGAAAAAAGTCTACTGCATGAAATGCATCCAAAATTGCATAAATATAAAAATAAAGTCAAAATCAGTTTACTAAGGAACAAAATTTATTATTTGGGGGGTTTTTGGGGTCACTGAATACGATTACGCAATCAGAACTGATACCCGGATCACCTAGTGCCCAAGGTCAGTGCAAGAGACATCATCTTCTGGAGTTTCGATGTTTTTCGGCATAAATCGATGCAAACGGATTACTCACGGGTTTTAGGGGTTACTAAGTACTAATATGCCATCAGACTTGACATCCGGAGTACCTGGTGCTCAGGGTCGCTACTAAGGCACGTCATCTTCTGGAGTTTCGAGGGATTTTGGCACTAAATTGATGCAACTGGACTATTCGGGGGTTTTTAGGTGGTTAAACACGAATATGTCATCAGAACAGACCTCTGGATCACCTGGTGCCCAAGGTCACTGCAAGGGATGTCATCTTCTGGACTTTCGAGGGCTTTCGGTATTAAATTAGTGCAAATGGATTACTCGGGGGGTTTTTGAGGTCGCCAAATATGAATATGCCATCAGAATAGACAACCGGATTACCTGGTGCCCATGGTCAGAGCAAGGGACGTCATCTTCTGGAGTTTCGATTGCTTTCGGTATTAAATTGATGCAAACGGATAACTTACGAGTTTCTGGGTTCGCTAAACACGAATATGCCATCAGAATTGAATTCCGGAGTACCTGGTGCCCAGGATCGCTACCAAGGCACGTAATCTTCTGGAGTTTTGAGTGTTTTTGGCATTAAATTGATGTAAACGGATTACTCACGGGTTTCTTGGGGTCGGTAAACACGAATATGTTATCAGAACTGAACTCAGGAGTACTTGGTGCCCAGGGTCGCTACTAGGGCACGTCATCTTCTGGGGTTTCGATGGTTTTCGGCATTTAATTGATGCAAATGGATTACTGGAGGGTTTTTGAGTTAAACACGAATACGCCATCAGAACCGACCCCCTGTGCACCTGCAAGGTCACTGCATGGGACGTCATCTTCTTAAGTTTCGAGGGACTTGGGTATTAAATTGATGCTAACGGATTACTTCTGGGTTTTTGGGGTCGCTAAACACGAATATGCCATCCCAAACAGCCCCTGTGCACGTGGTATTCAAGGTGACTACAAGGGACGTCATCTTCTGAAGTTGTAAGAAATTTCGGCATTAAATTGATGAAAATAAATTACTCGGGGGTTTTTGAGTTCGGTAAACACTAACATGGTATCAAAACAGACCATCGTAGAACCTGGTGCCCAGGGTCACTGCAAGGGGCGTCATCCGCTAGGCGAGGTTTTCGGTACTATATTGATGCAAACAGATTACTTATAGGTTTTTAAGGATGCTGAACACGAATACCCCATCAGAACAAACACCGGAGGACTTTATGACTAAGGCACGTCATCTTCTGGAGTTTCGAAAGTTTTAGATACTCAATTGATGCAAACAGATTACTCACTGGTTTTTGGGGTTGCTAAACACAAATACGCCATCAGAAGAGACGCAGGAGCGCCTGTGTCTCTCCCGAGTCTGGGCCTAAGGCACGTTAACCTCTGGAGTTTCGAGGGTGTTCAGCATTAAATAGATTCAAACGGATTACTCATGGATTTTTGGGGTTGCTGAAGACAAATAAGCCGTCAGAACAAACACTGGAGCACCTGAAACCTAATGTGTATCATCTTATGGAGTTTAGAAAAATTTGGTACTAAATTTATGTAAACGAATTGCTCATGGGTTTTTGGGTTTACGGAATACGAACTCTCCTATGTTGATCTATTTAATTTTTTTACATGAGTTTTATTATGCATTGACATTATTAGTGATTACCGTAATCACTAGATACTCCAGAATTCCTCATGTAGGCCATATTCGTGTTCAACAACACCAAAACCAAAAAGTAATCCATTTTTCATCAATTTAGTACCAAAAACTCTCGAAAATCCAAAAGATAACGTGCTTTAGGCACCAGGGGCTTCGGTGTCTGTTCTAATGGCGTTTTCGTGTTCACGTAACTGAGAAATCCATGAGTAATCCCTTTTCATCAATTTAGTACCGAAAACACTCGAAACTCCAGAAGACGACCTGCCTTAAGCATCAGATGCTGCGTGGGTTGGGTCTGATTGCATATTCATATTCATCAACCCCAAAAACTCAAGAGTAATCCGTTTGCGCTAATTTGGTACCGAAAACTATCGAAACTAGAGAAGATAACGTGCCTTAGGTACCAGGTGCCTTGGTGTCTGTTCTGATGGCATATTTATGTTCAGAAACTCCAAATACCCATGAGTAATAGATTTTCATCAATTAAGTACCTAAAACTCTCGAAACTTCAGAAGATGATGTGCCCTAGGTACCAGGTGCTCTGGTGTCTGTTCTCATGTCGCAATTGTGTTCAGCAACGCCAAAATCCGATTAATAAGTAATCCGTTTGTATTAATTGAATGCTGAAAATCCTCGGAACTACAGAAGATGACCTGCATTAGGCACCAGGTGCTCCGAGTATTCAGGTTCAGCAAACCCAAAAACCTATGAGTTATCCGTTTGCATCAATTTAGTAGCGAAGACTCTCGAAGCTCCAAAAGATGACGTTTCTAGCAATAACCTTAAGCATCAAGTTCTCTGGGATTCAGTTCTGATATCATATTCGTATTTAGCGACCTCAATAACCTCTGAGTAATCCATTTGCATCAATTTAATGCCGAAATTTCTCGAAACTTCAGAAGATGACGTCCCTTGCAGTAATCCTGGGCACCAGGTGCTCGGTAGGTCTGCGGTAATGGCATATTTATTATATTTTAAGCGACCTCAAAAACTCCCCGAGTAATCCATTTGCATCCATTTTATGCCGAAAACCCACGAAACTCCAGAAGATGACGTGCCCTAGTAGCGATCCTGGTCAGCAGATATTCAGGAGTTCAATTCTGATATCATATTTGTGTTTAGCAACCCCAAAAACACGTAAGTAATCCGTTTGCATCAATTTAATACCGAAAGCTCTCGAAACTCCAGAAGATTACGTCCCTTGCAGTGACTTTGGACACCAGGTGATCGAGAGGTCTGTTCTGATGTCATATTCGTGTTTAACGACTCAAAAACCCCTGAGTAATTCATTTTTATCAATTTAACGCCGAAATCTCTCAAAATCCAGAAGAGGATGCCCCTCGCAGTGAGCTTGGGCTCCAGGTGCACAAGGAGTCGGTGTTGATGGCATATTCGTCTTTAACGACCTCAAAAACCCGTAAGTAATCCGTTTGCATCAATTTGATACCAAAAGACCTCGAAACTCACGAAGATGACGTCCCTTACAGTGGCCTTAGGCACCAGGCAATCCTAAGGTCTATCCTGATGGTATCTTCGTGTATAACCACCTCAAAAAACCCCCGAGTAGTCCAGTTACATCAATTTAGTGCCGAAATCCATCAAAACTCCAGAAGATGACGTCTCTTGCTGTGACCTTAAGCACCAGGTGATCCGGAGATCAATTCTGATGGTGTAATCGTATTCAATGACCCAAAAAACCCCCAAAATAATAAATTTTGTTTCTTAGTATACTGATTTTGACTTTATTTTTATATTTATGCAATTTTGGATGCATTTTATGCACTTTACAGTGCAATTATGCATTTCCACCCATTTTTGAATAGTAGACTTTTTTTCTGACGTCATCCTGAACATAATGCAAAAAACTGCAAGTCTGTAGGTGCTGTATTTAAAAATTTATTTATTCGGATGTTTGTAGTGCAAAATGCCCTGGTCAATTGTTGTCCATAGAAAAAACTTTAGTTGAAGATATTTCTGACTTCAATGGAAAGATAATAAAGGTTTAGGTATTTCCCAGAAAAACAAAAGGATTGAGTTTTATTTTAAGAAGTAGTATGTATCTCGTATCTGCCTATTTATTTTTGTGTTCTCGAACCAGCGCCATCCGGAACAAAATTATCACCAGCCGCCACTGCGGATTAATATATTTTATTTCAAATATACTGGTAATACTATTAACATTTAATATAATACTATTTAATTGGTCTATGACCAATTAAGAGACGTACTGAGTGATATTCCAGCAGAGGAGAAAGTTATAATAGGGGCTGATTTCAATGCACATGTGGGCCAAGCCAAGACAGGATATGAAACAATAAATGGGGGATTATGCTTTGGAACTAGAACTGAAGCTGGAGATGACGTGCTTGAATTAGCAACAGCATTGGATGTGGCGATTGTTAACACATTCTTTAAAACGAGAGAAACTCAACCAACATCAATCCCAAATAGACTATTTCATGATAAGGAAAGAAGACGTACGTGAATGCAAGGACTGCAAGGTAATAGTTAGTGAGACAATCAGCCAATTCCTAATCCACTTGCAACACATACCCTGTATCCGCATCATCCTCCACCGAAAAACAGTTGAAGTTTTCAACATCGGTTACCCACCTAAAATTTCCATATAGAAGATATTGACACATGGCTGCACCATATAAATTTGTGGCATCGAGATACATGATGTAAGACTCGGGTTGTTGTGGATCATAGTTGGGTACATATTGATTATTTGCCACGGCTACTCGTTTGCTACATTGTGCCACACCTCCTCTTACTCCTTTCTTTAAAAAGTGTACCATGTCCATATCCGTAAGAAGCTCCAGTTCAATTTCAGTGTATCTTAACATAGCATCCCAACTTAATGCAGGAGCAGTTATGTAGTGACAAGGATCCAAATTGTATTCTTTGTGACATATTTTTCTAAAATTTTCAAACACATCAGCCAATAATAAGACAATCTGATATTAGGTACAACATAGCATAGTCACTCATAGATTTACAATCAAATGT
Source organism: Diabrotica virgifera virgifera (assembly GCF_917563875.1). Taxonomy (NCBI): domain Eukaryota; kingdom Metazoa; phylum Arthropoda; class Insecta; order Coleoptera; family Chrysomelidae; genus Diabrotica; species Diabrotica virgifera. The sequence goes on along the minus strand of NC_065445.1, from coordinate 132,183,777 downwards.
GTTCCATAAATCAATTTCCCTTGCATAATCTTTATCAGAAATGTGTTTGTTAGTTAAATTGTTGTAGAAATTTTCTTTAGGTGGTAGTGTTTTTTCGGTGGTAGTCTGTCAAATCCATTCATATATGAATAAGGAAAGACACCCTTACGCCTCACAAGTTCAAAGTGTTTAGTATCTGGGAAATATTTTCTAATTTCTGTACACTGCTCCGAATTTAAAGTTGTGCTCAGAATATCCAGAGATTTTGCCAAAAATCTGTATGAATCAACAAACTTCAGAGTTACGTATTTATGTCGACTTTTTCGACTCTTCTACCAGAATTTTTTTAGAAATTGTGATATATTTTTCTTTGGTCTGCGCAATTACTGAAACTTTTCCACCAGTTGTTGAAAGCTCTTTAATAAACAGATGACCATCATAATTACTCATCTTGTGAAAAAATACAGGTATTGTATTTGATTTGAGAGTTTGTAATTTATATTACAAGAGCTATGAGCTAGTCCAAGATATTTTGAAGTTAAATGATGATGATCTTTCACCTTATGAATGAAAGGATTAAAATGGCTTTCCACACAAGTAACACTCGGTAGCACTCACTTGTTTTTCAATTTCTTCTTTTGTTAACGGCGACATTGGTTTAATATGTTTAAGGTGATTGGTATATAGTTCATGCACTAAATCGTCCAATTTCTGTATAAACACTTTGGTAGCATCCTCTCCTTCATATTTTATTAGTTTAGAAAGTGAATCATCATAGTTGCATTTAAGGTGTGAAATTTAAGAATTCATCCAGTTCAGTGATGATAGTTAAAATTTTATTGCATGTGTTCATGGACTTGATATCTGATAGATTGATATCAGGTTTTAGATAAATACCAAATATTTCAAAATTTACCTTAATCGTATGGTGCTAATGTAGATATTCACTAAAAATGTTCAAAACGTTGGGTTTAACATCGTTTAAAAAAATCCATGATAATCCAGTTTTTATCACTATTAAAAAGATAAGATGCGATTCTGTTTTTAAACGCATGTGTCAATTTTGAAACAGTTGCATCTATAACTTCAAAATTAAGTGGTCTTAATCTTTTTTGGGAATATAATAATTCCCATTATGCTCATTATCACTATTCACATTTCTGTATTTACATGTCTTCATATGTCGCGACAGGCTATTCGAGCGCGAAAACGATTTATTGCACCTACTGCAAGTATTCATGATTCGCGATAAACTGATGAGGAGCTCCGCTAATTTGCCTTAAATAGGATAACGATGTTTCAAGACTGTTCCCCCTCTAGCTCATTTTAGACCGTATACTGTCTAGACTATTGCGTGTCCGTATTGTTCACCCCTAATTTTAGAAATTGATCATTAATCTTAAGTATACCAGATGTTCTTTAGACAACCGCATGTCTCGTTTAAAAGACTCTTGCTTATAAATTAATTAATCATACTTAATTCATAATTATAATTAATGATGGTTGACCAGATGTTGTCTAGACATGTCCCTTCAATTAATTAATCATAATTAGTTCATAATTATAATCGGATCAAATGTATACCGCCGGTTCATTGTCAACCTCCTCATTTAATATAATATATTCCCCTACTTTTAGATTGCCTAAAATGTTGTCTAGACACTAGGGATGCCCATGTCTCTCACCATTGAGCTATTTTTTAGATGTGAAAAGCAGGTGGTTACAAACCCCCTCCACTGATACATACCAGACCTCTATTTATATAGTACTTAAAAATATCATCTCAGACCCCCCTAACTCTACTACTTGAAAATATATAAAATGATACACTTATAATTTTTGCTATCAAAATGGTGTTAGAACATGAAAACGAAGCAATGGACGGAGCCGAGACTAGTGATAGCGCGTCTACTGACAGTTTTGTCTATTTGTTATCTACAAAAAATTTATCAGACCTCGAGGACTGTGAAGTGCTAGATATTGATTCTCCAGAGGTCGACGACAAAATATTCAAAATAGACAGTGTAAACAACGTGAGGTTTCTATCATATGAAAGCAGACAAACAGTAAGTGTAACACAACATTATTCTGGGGGTCCGGACAAATAATCCCCGGACAAATAATCCCGGACAAAAAATCCCCACAAATTATCCCCGGACAAAAAATCCCCGGACAAAAAATCCCCGGACAAAAATCCCCGGACAAATAATCCCCGGACAAAAAATCCCTACAAAAAATCCCGGACAAGTAATCCCCACAAATTTTTTTGGACTAAATATCCCCACAAACAGGCCCGGACTGGCCCGCCGGCCCACCGGCCCACCGGCCCTCGGGCCGGTGCGCCTTTTGCCTTCGTTAGTACCTATCTATCCATAAAAAAATTAAACTGGACAATTTTTTTTGAACCTTTACACAAAGATGATGCAGATACCATTCCCATAAAACATGTTTTTACATGCCTCAGTAATCAGAATCCTACATAATGAAGCCAGTCAGTACAACAAAAGACAACTTGTATCAGGCATCAGATAATCAAATAGCTTAGCTACGACGGACGGCGCCCTCGAAGACCATTTTTACGATTCGGGCGCCTTTCATATGTATTAATATCCGCTGTTTCTTTTATAATAGCTTGGATGAAACTAGCGGCGCCCTCGAAGAAAATGTTTTCAATTCAGGTGCCTTTGATAGTTATCAATCTCCGCTGATTTTATTTTAATAAATAGCTTAGACGCAACAAGCGGCGCCCTCGAAGAAAATTTTTATCGACACCTTCGAAGACATATAGGTATCAATTTCCGCTGTTTCTAATATAATAGAAATAGCGGATATTTATACCTACGAAAAGCGCCCAAATTGTAAAAATGGTCTTCGAGGGCACTGCGCCTCTCATCTAAGCTATTTGATTATCTGATATCTGATATAAAGAGTTTTACATGTTACATCCCACAATTATTGGCCTAAATTATACAGGTGTATTTTCTGCGTTCCATAACTACGGTATACACACTGGATTGTTGCGCCCCAGAATCCTAAATAATGAAGCCAGACAATGAACAAAATACAACTTGTCAACATGTATCAGGTATCAGATAATCCTGGAGCTGATATAAACTCTGACCATAATCGTCTTGTAGCCCAATTACGAGTCAGACTAAAAACCCTAATCCAGAAACAGAATAACAAAAGATTAGATATGGATCAACTTAGAAATCCCGAGATAAAAGTCAAGCTTACAAATAGCATTAATAGTAATGTTGCTTTAACAACAAATACGGATGAGATATTGAAAGAGACTGGATCAACTTAAGGGACGCTATATGCAACGGTGCGAAAGAAGTAATTGGTGACTACGAGCGGAAGAAGAAGAACGAATGGATGACAGATGAAATATTACACCTCATGGACAGAAGGAGGGAAAATAAGAATAATCCCGAACAATATAAAGAACTGGATAGAACTGTCAGCAGAAAGATAAAAGAATCCAAAGAGAAATGGTTACAAGAAAAATGTCAAGAGATAGAAGAGCTAGAACGAAGACACGATAGTTTTAACATGCATAAAAAAATTAAGGAGTTTTCTTATACTTACAAGAAAAAACAGTTTGGTAAGTTAATAGACGAGAACAACAAACTTATTGTAGATAAAGAAGAACAGTTACAGACTTGGGCAATTTACATAAAAGATTTGTTTACGGATTATCGTCATATTTCTACGAACTCTCTTGATCTGAATGGACCAAAAATATTGAAAAGTGAGGTGATAAAAGCTATAGATCAAACGAAAGATGGGAAAGCAACAGGATGCGATGAAATACCAGTCGAATTTTTAAAAGTTTTTAACGAGAACAACATGAATGTAGTATTGAAACTGTTCAATAAGATATACGATACTGGTCAAATTCTATCGGACTGGCTGAAATCTACATTTGTGCCCCTTCCCAAGAAATCCAATTCTAAGACGTGTAGCGAATATCGCCTTATAAGTTTAATGAGTCATACCCTTAAAGTATTCTTGCGTATTATCCATTCCAGAATACGAGCAAAATTAGAACACAGCATAAGTAAAACACAGTTCGGTTTTAGATGCGGTTTTGGAACTCGAGAGCCCCTATTTGCAATACAAGTCTTGATTCAAAAATGCCTGGATCAACAGAAAGATGTTTACGCCTGTTTTATCGACTATGAGAAAGCATTTGATACTATCAAACATGACAAACTCATAGAACTATTACATCTTTCAGGACTTGACACTAAGGACATCCAGATTATAAAAAATCTATATTGGAATCAAACAGCCCACATAAAGAATGGACATATGGTGAGTGAAAACATAACCATTTCTAGAGGGGTTAGACAGGGCTGTATTCTTTCGCCACTGCTTTTCAACGTGTACACGGAACAAATATTTCTAGAGGCACTAGAAGAGTACAATGAGGGCATCAAGATTAATGGCGTACCAATAAGTAATTTTCGATATGCAGATGATACTGTTATACTAGCCGATAACATCGAAGATTTACAGATGATGCTAAATAGAGTAAATACAACTGGCAACCAATTTGGACTGAAGATCAATAGAAAGAAAACTAAATTTATGGTGATCAGTAAAAAGGACATTCAACATATCGACCTGAATATTGAAGCCGACCGTATTGAAAGAGTACACCGATTTAAATATCTGGGATATACAGTAAATGATAAGTGGGACCCAGACGTAGAGATTAGGATCCGAATTGAAATAGCAAGATCCAAATTCATAAAAATGAGAAAGCTCTTAAGCAACCGCAACCTAAGCGTTAATCTCCGATGGCGCGCCACAAAATGCTATGTACTCTCTACGCTACTTTACGGAGTAGAAGGGTTGACGTTAACAGCAGCAACTATAAAGAAGTTAGCGGCTCTAGAAATGTGGCTGTATCGACGCATACTGAGAATTCCTTGGACAGACAGAGTGACCAACACAGAGGTATTGAGACGAATGGGTAAAGAGTTGGAATTGTTAACAACTGTTAAAAGAAGGAAAGCGTCATACCTGGGCCATGTGTTCCGTAATGATAAGTACAGTCTGCTACAGCTTATCGTCGAAGGCAAGATTGAAGGTAGAAGAGGTTTGGGCAGGAAGAAGAAATCCTGGCTGAGAAACTTGAGAGAATGGTTTCAAATACCAGAAGCTGCGAACATAATACATGCGGCACAAAACAGAGAAACCTATCGTTTGATGGTCGCCAACCTTCGGTAGAAGACGGCACATAAAGAAGAAGATCAGATAATCAAATAGCTTAGATGCGATGCGTGCCGTCCTCTAAGACCATTTTTGCGATTCAGGCGTCTTTCGTAGGTATCAATCCCAGCTGATTCTATTTTAATAAATAGCTTAGATGCAACGAGCGGCGCCCTCGAAGACAATTTTTATTTCTACATTATACATATAAGATTGTTGCGCCCTAGGGTGCTACATAATAAGGCCAGTAGGTACAACAAAATTCAACTCGTTAAACTCATGTCAGGCATTCTTTATCTAATCTGCTACCTTTAAAGCTAATCTTATACCTGATAAGAGTTGAATTTTGTTGTACCCTTCTTACTCTAATACAATTTGTCCTCAGATATTCATGCCCCTCATTCCACCAGTATGGTTGTTTCCTTTCATACCTCCCATTTGACTTCACATAAGCCAACTGTGATGTCGCACTTAGACCCTCCATCAACTTACTTACATCCTCGCATCTCGGACCAATCAAGCCAAAAGCATCCATAAAAACCTCCTCATTTAAAAGTATCTTTAGATCGATATCTTCCTGTTTCTTCCTTTTGCTCGTTATTTCAAAACCAACATATTTATGTAAGCTGAGCGATTCTTCTTCCAAAACAGTCTAGCTTATGACCCTGTTTAGAAGTGACGTTGAAACCAGTGAGATGTTCAGAAGGGATTCACTATTATCTCTCACAAACGTAGGTGCCTTACTGTCATTTAGCAAAGTAATCCCTGTGGCGTGGATCCATTCTGATAGGTTTTTCCCTGTCCCATCAAATCTCCTACGTTTAATGATTCTTTGTCGAGATACCAACTTTACACTGGACTCCTGAAAGAGGATCACGTCACAACTTTCTCTTCGTGCAAGTGTTTCTGCAACATCGTGAGCGGTCCTCGCCCTTCCCACATTTATTTGAAGGAACTTCGTATTAGATGGTTTTTGTCTGATTCCTGGTCCTAGGTGCATTCATCCACCATTTCTTCGTCCCTTGTGGCAGGGTCTCTCTTGAGGCCCCGCTTTTCCTGGATCAGTTTTTTATACTCCGAGGACTGTAAGCTGTCGGCTCTGTGACCGGACTTTACACGTAAGGCAGAAAGTCGCCTCACTACTTTAATCATGTGCCTAGTGCCCCCTTGCCTGATCGGTAGCAGGAGTCCGATTTGTTTTTTCCCTTGCAGTCGGTTTTACTATGCCCGAATTTCAGGCATCTGAGGCACCGCTGAGGCACATGCAGACTCTCTCGTATCTTGCACGACTTCCGGTCAACGGGTATATTTCCTCTTTCCAGCGCTTTCTTGGCTGCGATTCCGACTGTAAAGGTTGTATTGCCTTCTCCATTTTCCCATAGAGAAGAGTTTGACGTCGTTAGGCTTCCTGCTGCCGGTATACCTCCGAACCATCTTCAGGATTTCTTCCTTTGTGACATCTCTGTCTATATCAAATATTTTCATCTGATCCTTATAGCTCCGGACATCTTCTACTGTGTTTCTCTCCGTGCGGGCCACGATAGTCTTCTTCAGGTGCTCGACTTGTTCTTTTTCTGCCGCTTCGAGGTTGAGGTCCGCGCCCCTAGTTTTCTTAGCGCTTTTGACGCTAATCCCCTCCTTTCTCGTGTCTGCGCTACCCTTGATTAGCAATTCGGCGTAAGATTTTCCACCTCCCTTCACAATCAACTTCTGCGTCCCCGCGTTCGTACTCCTCAGTGAGAGGTGGATGTCCATACCCATGAAGATTACTTTCAGGATTTGCCTGATGTTCCTACTTCTATAGTCCCCCATTATTAACAGTAAGGGGGGCTATGGAGATCAGAGTAATTATATTATCATAGCCCCCCATTACTGTTAATAATGGGGGGCTATGATAATATAATTACTCTGATCTCCAGTGTCTGCATGTCTTCCCTCAATTTCAAAAGAATTGCCACCTGATCCTTTTCCCCTCATCGGAAAGTCCTTGTTCCATGACCACTACTAAGTCGTCTGCAGATTTATTCCCTCTTCCCGATTTGGCGACCGCATATAGATATTTTCTTCCCATTCGACTTTATAATGTCGTTTATTTTTTGAAAGCCTCTTTCACCTGAGTTCGGGACCGTTGCGATCATTTCTATCGCTCTTTCACTAAGTTTTTCGGGGAACATTCGAAGTCCATCGGTGTGGACACGCTTGCCGTCTCCTTAGTCCTTCCTTCCTCGCCGGTTTTCTCCACTTTCTATCTCGTTTCTCAATACTGCCGAGGGTGACTTGTCTGAAGGTTTATACATCATTCTTGATCTCGACCTTCGTGTTTGTATGGCCAGACATTAGTCTCACTAAATTATTTGTAACTCTCGTTTCTCCATTGCTCTTAACATAGTCTTATGTCGGAGTTCTCCTCCTTCTCTCTAGATCTTTTTTCCCGAAGTGAGGAGCTCCTTTGCAAGGTTGCCTCCCCTGGAAGATCCGTCTTGGTCAGGTCCCTACCCCTGACCGGATATCTTCTAACCGAAGATCCTCTTCTTCCGAAGATTATAGTTTCCTCCTTCTTCTTTTTCTCTTTGCTAAGTTCTTGCCTTTTGTTCCCTTCACTACTGATGTTGGTGTAGTTGATGATGTTCCATATCATCTCATTCATTCATAGTTTGTTCCAGCTGCACCACCACTGATGACTCACTCCAATGTCTCCGGACTAAAAGGGATACTGGGAAACTGAAGCTATATTTTTGTGGCATCTTAATATAATTTACTATTCCCAATAAAAATAGTAAATTACTTCATGGAGTTAAATTAAAATTAAACTTAAAAAAATTCACGAGTAATATTGATTTACGCTGCATAAAAAGTTTGATATAAAATCTTAGGAGGGGGGGGGGGTCTGGCGCCATTTTTTAGATATTAGGTTGGCGCCTTTTTTAGAATTTGGGTCGGCGCCTTTTTCATCAGCCAGTCCGGCCCTGCCCACAAAAATCCCGGACAAAAAATCCCCAAGAAATATTTGCTACCGAATAGTTCTATATTTGCTACCGAATAGTTCTCTAAAAGTTTTCCCGAAATTTTACCAAATTTCGAATTCCAATTATATGCTGAAAACTTCAAATTTTACATGACAAAGGAGTGTGAGTTTTTTCAAAAATCGTGGTAGATATGGGGAATGAGCTATGGCCTCGTTCTCATGATAGGCGCTTAACGCGCGTTTTGATAACGCGCGATTACAACTACATAAATTTTACTTACGACCGTTCACATGCTAACGGTTTAGGTCATTAAAACGCGCGTTGGCATGTGAAAGGTCTGAAGTAAAGTGTATGTAGTTGTAATCGCGCGTTATCAATGTGGGAATTTTCTCTCCGGGATTTTTCGTGGGGATATTTTGTTCAAAAAAATTTGTGGGGATTATTTGTCCGGGATTTTTTGTGGGGATTTTTTGTCCGGGGATAATTTATGCGGATTTTTGTCCAGGCATATTTGTCCGGGGATTATTTGTCTTAGCTTCTTATTATGTGATAGACAATGAAAGTTTGTGCCCTTCCTGTTTTTTCGAGACTGTTAGCGGAGTTCCATCATACGTTCAGACTAGTCGTATTACGGAACATTCAAGTGGCAAGACATAAAATCTTAGTGGACGTACTTGTAAGTGTAGTGTGGTGTGTGGTGTGTGGTGTGTGGTGTGTGGTGTGTGTGTGTGTGTGTGTGTGTGTGTGTGTGTGTGTGTGTGTGTGTGTGTGTGTGTGTGTGTGTGTGTGTGTGTGTGTGTGTGTGTGTGTGTGTGTGTGTGTGTGTGTGTGTGTGTGTGTGTGTGTGTGTGTGTGTGTGTGTGTGTGTGTGTGTGTGTGTGTGTGTGTGTGTGTGTGTGTGTGTGTGTGTGTGTGTGTGTGTGTGTGTGTGTGTGTGTGTGTGTGTGTGTGTGTGTGTGTGTGTGTGTGTGTGTGTGTGTGTGTGTGTGTGTGTGTGTGTGTGTGTGTGTGTGTGTGTGTGTGTGTGTGTGTGTGTGTGTGTGTGTGTGTGTGTGTGTGTGTGTGTGTGTGTGTGTGTGTGTGTGTGTGTGTGTGTGTGTGTGTGTGTGTGTGTGTGTGTGTGTGTGTGTGTGTGTGTGTGTGTGTGTGTGTGTGTGTGTGTGTGTGTGTGTGTGTGTGTGTGTGTGTGTGTGTGTGTGTGTGTGTGTGTGTGTGTGTGTGTGTGTGTGTGTGTGTGTGTGTGTGTGTGTGTGTGTGTGTGTGTGTGTGTGTGTGTGTGTGTGTGTGTGTGTGTGTGTGTTTGTGTGTGTGTGTGTGTGTGTGTGTGTTTGTGTGTGTGTGTGTGTGTGTGTGTGTGTGTGTGTGTGTGTGTGTGTGTGTGTGTGTGTGTGTGTGTGTGTGTGTGTGTGTGTGTGTGTGTGTGTGTGTGTGTGTGTGTGTGTGTGTGTGTGTGTGTGTGTGTGTGTGTGTGTGTGTGTGTGTGTGTGTGTGTGTGTGTGTGTGTGTGTGTGTGTGTGTGTGTGTGTGTGTACGGACAGCAATGTTCACCTCAAGCTTCGGCCCCAGCAGAGGCCGGACAAGGATCACCTCGGGAAAATCGGCAAAAGCGCCACAAACTTAGTGGCGACGAGCTAAAAAGAAGGAGGAAGGCCAGAGAGGCGGCGGGGAAGGCACCTACGGGAGCCACCCATCCCTCTACAGCCCCTCCAAAAACAAAGGTGAGGGTGCCCGCATCGGAAGCTGTCAACAGTTCCACCTCCAAAAGAGGACAGGAACTGACAGCCCCCGGTGTGAAGCGCCTTCACCCAAGTACTTCCACGGAGAGCACGCCGCAGAAGCACAAGAAGGTACGCAGCGGTGGAAACACCACTGCCCCTTCCCAAAGCTTCGCGGAAGCCTCCGTAACACACCTTAGGGTAGCTATCATAGATAAGGTAAACCCGTACGGCAAGGTTTCTGCCGACCGGGAAAACCTTATCAAACGCAGCCTGATGGAGGAATTGGACAGAGCAATCTTGTCCACCTCCAACAGCCAAGCAAGAGCGCCCACGTTTAAGTCGTGGACCTACTCTGGTGAGATCATCAGAGTGGCCTGCGATGACGACGAGGCGCTTGCGTGGCTAAAAAAGGCTATAGATGACCTTAAACCGTGGGAGGACGCATCACTGGCTGTTGTCAGTCAGGATAAGCTGCCGAAGCTTACTAAAGCCGCTCTATGGATCTCGGAGGATGAAACTAACACCTCCGATGACACAGAAAGAGTGCTGCGGAGGCTAACGGCGCAAAATCCGGACATGTCAGTTGCGAGATGGTGCACCTTCCACCATGAGGCCAAAACCGATCCAAACGGACACCTGTTCGTCTTCGGAATCGGAGACGAGGACATGGCTGTCCTTAAGAAAAGAGCAATGAGGCTGAGCTACGCGTTCACCTCATTGACTCTAAAAGCAAGCAAACAAAAAATGGAGGGCACCTCCTCGGAACCAGGGACCTCAGATACTCGGCAACCGGATACGGTCACTGAGACTGAAACACCCGTGGTTCCACAGCAGGACGACGACCATCAGATGGTGGTCGACGAACCCTGCAGAGGAAGCACCGAAACGACTAAGGCTGCCGCCTTCTCAAGTGAGGAGGAAATGGACGCCTAGAAAGAACCAATACGACACCTTCGCCATGGGCAAAGACGTCGGGAAAAAGGTAACCATTATTCAATGCAACCTCCAGCACAAAAAGGTGGCAACCGCGACACTCTGCCGCCACCTGGATGTAAAGGAGGATGCAATAGCATTAATCCAAGAACCTTGGATAATTAAGACCAAAATAACTGGTTTTGGCAGTCTAAATTGTCAAATCTTCAGCTTACCAAGCAACCAACAACCGAGAACAGCAATATATGTTCCCAGGAAAATTAAAGCCTCCCCCCTGGTGCAGTTTTGTACTTCAGACGTAACTGCTGTTAAAGTAAAATGCCCATGGGGAAAAGGCAAAAGCAGAGAGTTGATACTAGCATCGGTCTACCTACCCTCAGATGCAGCCACCCTACCACCAACAAAGGAGATGGAAGATCTGGTAGACCATTGTCTCAGCCAGAAGGTAGAACTTATTATCGGCTGCGATTCGAATTCTCACCATCTAGGCTGGGGCAGCAAAGATAACAACTCTCGAGGTAAGTCTCTTTATGACTATATTATTAGTAAAGATTTGTATATCTTAAATAGAGGCACGGAACCTACATTTATTAATGTTCGTAGCCAAACTGTTATAGATATCACGCTAGCAACAGCAGAAATATCTAATAAAATTCAGAACTGGCAGGTCTCAGAGGACATCTCTATGTCTGATCACCGCTGGTTGACCTATATTATTAGTCTGGAAAAAAGCCTTATCAAATCTCGTGACCCTAGGAGGACGGATGTAGAACTCTACAACCGCCTCTTAGAAGATGCTCTGCGGAATGAAAAGGCTTTAACTCCAGGAACTAATACAGAATTGGAAAGGTACACGGTATCTATCCAAAATAAAATAAGCTACGCTTATAAAAAATCCTGTCCGATAAGGATGGTCCAGGAAAGTCGCAAAACCAACTCTTGGTGGTGCACTGAACTGGAACACCTTAGAAAGACAGCAAGAACTTCTTTTAATAAAGCAAAACGCACCAAACTCAAAGAGGATTGGGATATTTATCAATCAAACCTCAGAGAGTTTAAGAAAGTCTGTAGACAAAAACAAAGAGCTGCTTGGAGAGCCTACTGTGAGGAAATCGAAGATTTTCCGCAAGCTTCCAGGCTACAAAAAGCGCTCTCAAAAGATCCACATCGGCATATCAGCATACTAACAAAGGAAGATGGAAGCAAAACTTCCAACCTTTGCGAAAGTGCTGAGGTCCTGATGAAAACACACTTCCCCGGTTCTAGCATTTCAAAAGCACCAAACTGGACGGAAGAAATAATCATACCCACACCAAATGACTGGCATCTTGCCAGAACATTAATTAGTGAGGAAAAGATAAGATGGGCCATATCGTGCTTCGCCCCTTTTAAGTCACCAGGGCCTGACGGCATATATCCAGCCCTACTACGGTGGGGACTGGATATTCTTTTGCCGCACCTTGTGGGAATGTTCAGAGCCTCCTTGGCTCAGAGATATATTCCTAGAGAGTGGAGAGAGGTACGTGTGGTCTTCATACCAAAACCAGGTAGGATGGATTACACCCTACCGAAGGCTTTCCGACCAATTAGCCTGACATATTTTCTCTTGAAAACGATGGAAAGGCTATGCGAGAGGTACATAAGAGATGAAGTTCTGGTTCATAATCCACTTCATCCAAATCAACATGCATATACTTCGGGAAAATCTACCGATTCTGCACTTCATCAAGTAGTGGGAAGAATTGAAAGATCGCTGGATAATAAAGAATCCACCCTAGGTATATTCATAGACATTGAGGGAGCGTTTGATAAAACAACTTTCCCAACCATCACCCAACAGCTCAATGTCAGGAATGTCCCCCTGGCCGTGAGCGAATGGATATTCAGTATGCTGTCAAATAGAGCAATAAGCATAAATGTAGAAGACGTTTTGGTTAGAGGGATGGTTACGAGGGGATGTCCACAAGGGGGGGTGCTATCACCACTCCTCTGGAACATAGTGTTGGATACCCTGGTTTACCAACTCAGCAAGAACGGTTTCTACACAATAGCCTATGCAGACGATATAACCGTCTTGCAAAGCGGTAAGTTTGAGAACACACTATGCGAGAGATTACAAGTTGCTCTCAGATTAATAGAAACATGGTGTAAGGAACACTCACTGTCTATAAATCCAAAAAAGACAGAGATGGTCCTCTTCACCAGAAAAAGAAGGATCACGGGCTTAATACCCCTAGGATTCTAAACTGCAGTTTGAATTTCTCTGAAGAGGTGAAATACCTTGGTATTACCCTTGACAGGAAGTTAACATGGAACTCTCACTTAGATAGTAGAGCTAAAAGAGCATATATTGCCTATGAACAGTGTCGGCGAACGGTCGGACGCACTTGGGGCCTTTCGCCCAGGGTGGTCGCCTGGATCTACACTACTGTCATTAGGCCAATGCTAACTTACAGAGCCATTGCTTGGGTACCAAAAGTGCTACAGGCAACAGCGATCAACAAACTAAACCATATTGGTGGCGCTGATGACGATGATGAGGTTACGCTCAGCGGGTGCAAACCTTGATGTAGGAATGGGACAATTGAGATGTCGTTTCTGGCGGGGTGAGCTGGAGGCACTGCCCCAGCTGCATGCGGGCCATGGATGTGACTCAATTAAACCTACGTTTGTCTTCGACAAACCCTACAAAATCGAAACAAGACAACATAGGGAGTCAAACGTGGCAAATGCATATTGCATCTACACCGATGGCTCCAAAACGAAAGAAGGCTCAGGATGTGGAATATACTCCAGATCATTGAACCTTAGTATAAAATGGGGCATGGGCAAAAATGCCAGCGTAGTTCAGACTGAACTGGCTGGTATCTCCATAGCCGGAAAAGAGATAATCGGGAAAGGTATAGCCGGCAAAACTGTAATAATCTGCACAGACAGCAGACAAGCGCTACTAACCCTGAACAGACCACGCGTCATATCAGGGCTAGTAATGGAGTGTCATGAATCACTAGCCCAAGCTTCGGATGGTAACAACATCATCCTGAGGTGGGTTAAAGGACACAACAAAAATAAAGGCAACCGCATTGCTGACCAGCTGGCTAAAAGGGCAGCAGGCCTAAGACTCTTAGGACCTTGTGATCTTTTTGGCTTGTCGACTACAACAATCGCGGAAACTGTCAAATGTCACTCCCACACGCAAACCGTAAGAAGATGGGAAGAAGGGCCAGGATGTAGACTTGCCAAGGTAACACTAAGGAACCTTGGGAAGTCAGCATCAGAAAAGTACTTGAGAATGACCAGGAAAAACCTACGCTTGACCGTTGGTTTTTTAACTGGCCATTGTCAACTAAGAAAACACCTCCACACACTGGGGCTAGTAGACACATCTCTATGCAGGAGGTGTGAACGAGATGACGAAACTGTCGAGCATGTCCTATGTGAATGTCCGGAGTTATAGTCAATACGAGAGTATGCGTTCGGCGAGCCTTGGCCTACACCTGCCGATATAGGGGAGATGTCACCAGGTGATTTGTCCACCTTCCTGGAAATGGCAGGATCGATAATGAACTAAGGACGACAACCCCCTGGGAGGATGTACAATGGGTCAATTGTGGCCTAAGTGCTGTGGGACTTGACTCACCCTCCCTACTCTACAGATACAGACAGAAGGGCGAAAATCGCTTTTAACTGCGCAACAGGCTCTCGGTGGTACCCCACCGCCGAGAAGAAATTCAGTCCAGTTTTAAGATCTGAGGGAGTAGCATCTGCTCCGCTCGCTGGTACTCGCTTGAAAAGGGCGTTGCCTCTCGTTGGTAATGTGTTGAATTGTCGTTTTGTGAAGTTATGAAGATCTAAATCTGTAGTGAGTGCTCTAGGAAGATGTTTTACCCATGATAATGGATTTGTATGGTGAAATCGAGTACTCCTACGACTTAATGACGCAGTTCTAGAAGCCGGCATTGTCCTTTGTTTCCTGTCTTATTTATGATGTCAAGCCCTGATTTCACAGAAGAAATGTCTTTCCTGTCCCGTTTTGAATGCCCTGCCACGCCTCATGTCAAAAAGACACCGATGTCTTGTTTCCCGTTCCAGTATTATATGTTCCAGTATTCAAGTTGTACCTGTTGTCTTCCCCGCACCCCGTGTCAAGGACACCGAAGTCTCTGTTTGATGAAGAAACCCTTTTCCCGTGTAGTTTGTGACCTGTGACGATGGATTTTGTTGAAATAAAGAGGTACGAGACGTTTTTTAAATTTTGCTAAATTCCAAGTGGAAATATACTAAGGTTTGATGGTAAATAATTAGATTTTTTTATAGTTATTTCATGATGAAAATTGTTTGTAAGTAAAACAAAATGGCAGTGACATATGACATCTGTCAAAATCAAACTTTTGTGTTGAAATAAGTGGGTCAAATTTTATTTGACATATATACTGCCCAACAAGTTTATTTGTAATTGTTTTGTTTGAAATGTTTAAAACCAGTCAAAAGTTTTGAATAAATATAGTAAGAGTTTGAAGTTTTAAATAAACGTTTTTGTAAGTGTATCTACCATTTTATTTCTATAACTTTTCTTGGAAAAATATTTACTAAGTTCTAATGCAAATGAAATAAGTTTTAGTATAGAAGAAAGAAAATGGCATAGAAGCCAGTATTGAGAAAAGATGTTGCCCAGTTTAACCCCAAAGAGGAATCAAAGATGAATGTCCCCCATTAAGTACCCATATATGAACCAGAGGATTTGTTTCGAAGGCGTCCTTTTTTTAAATAGTAGAAAGATCCTCTAGTCCGAGTAAGTACCCTTTTGTATTAGATTATGGTAGTTTAGTCTTCTTAACACCCTCCTACCCCTTTAACGAATCTACGACCCAGCAACCGCACAACAAATGAGCTGTCGTTCGCATGAAAGTTTGCGTGTCTGTTCCTTCTACTAGCCCCATTTCGACCCCCCAGTATTTTTATAGTTAGTTCTTTCCTTGTTTCCATATGAGCAGACATGTAAAACGCTTCAATGTTACTTGCTCGACACCTCGTAGTGGAATCAATTTATCTTTCAATTAACTACTAACTAGTTCAGTCATAATTCTCTTTGCCTTATCCCTATGCGAGGTCGGCTTCCCTAATTGCATTTCTACACACAATTCTATCTTGGGTCATATCAATGTTAATCCCCTTTAACCAACATGTCCTGCCTTATCGTCTCCCCAGGTCTTCTTTGGTCTTCCTTTCCTACTCCTTCCAGGAATCCGCACTTTAGCTATTCTTCGTATTGGGTGATTAACGTCTCGCCGTTGAACATGACCAAACCATCTTAACCTATGCTCTCTCATTTTGGCATCAATTGGTGCCACACCCAGACTTCCCCTAATATACTCATTTCTAATTTTATCCTTCTTTGTCACTCCACTCATCCATCTAAGCATTCTCATTTCCGCCACATGCATGCATTGTTCCTCTTTCTTTTTCACTGCCCAACATTCAGTTCCGTACATCATAGCCGGTCTTATAGCTGTTTTATAGAATTTTCCCTTCAGCTTCATTGGAATTTTTCTGTCACACAACACACCACTCGCTTCTTTCCACTTCATCCATCCAGGCCTAATTCTACTGCATGCATCTCCATCTATTTCTCCATTACTCTGTAATACATGGCCGTAACTACCATTGGGGCAACCGGGGCAATACCCCGGGCCCCCGGCCAAGGGGGCCCCGCAGAGGCCCTCGTTTGGTTAGCCGTGCATAGATTTTAACGAGGAAAATAAAAATATGTATTTTAAAAGCCGATCCCAACGAAATATTATCAAATGACACAATTTTAAAAAGACCTTACAGCGGCACCCTAGACCTCAACATAAAGTTGAGGGGGCTAAGCTGGGCCCCCGAGACATTAACATAAAAATTTAAATTATTACTTAGGAAATTAATTATTTCGGCGTAATAAAACCTTGGAAGAACCATTGGAAGAGGGGGACCGGGCTAAGCTGGGGCCCCCGAGATTTTCTGTAAAGATATAAATTGTTACTGAGGAAATTAGTTATTTTGGCGAAATAAAAACTAAAATGCAACCGGAATACTGGCCCCCGGTCCCAGCTACTCTGTCTTAACCAATTTACCCCAGATCACATCTTGGTGCCTGAAAGGAACCACATTGTAGCCGAACAATGTAATTAATATTATAGTATATTTTTATATAAAAACAGAAGTA
Source organism: Diabrotica virgifera virgifera (assembly GCF_917563875.1). Lineage (NCBI taxonomy): Eukaryota > Metazoa > Arthropoda > Insecta > Coleoptera > Chrysomelidae > Diabrotica > Diabrotica virgifera. The sequence goes on along the minus strand of NC_065445.1, from coordinate 132,166,753 downwards.
TATGAAACCAGAAAATATGTTATATTATATGGTACTTGCAAAATTATTTAGCTTAAAATAAGGTGATTTCAAATTTTGTTTGTGTTGGTCAACTAAAATAGCAATATGTAGGTACAAGAAACTTCAGTCATGGAATGCATTAAAATGAGTTTTCAAGGGGTTAAATATCAAACATTTTTCCGGACCCCCATTCCGCTGGGGGTTAACCGCCAAGACCCCCCGGTAGGGGGCCCCAACTTCACGTTTGCCCCGGTGCCCCCAACATCGTAGTTACGGCCCTGCTGTAATACCGATCCTAGGTACTTAAAACTATTGCTTTTCCAAAAGAACATTCCAAATACTCTGTTTTTGTCCTACTAAGTTTTAAACCTTTTTCCTCCAGAGCTTGTCTCCACTGTTCCACTACTAGTTCAGTATCCACACAAAATAGAGTATAATGACATCTTTAAAGCCCAGTATAAGTGAAATCTTTAGTCAAAGAGGAAAATTGTCATTAATTAGTGTGTGAACATTATAAATTTAAAGAACAAATACGAAAATTAGCTTCAGGTGAAACAAAGTGGAAATGTGTAAAGGATAATTGCAAAGATTTCATCAAAACAATTGGAAAAAATAAGAATCGAATTACAACTAATATAAACAATAATCATAATCATGATCCAGAATCAGAAAACCTATTAGAAAAACAAGTCTTGAATATGTTAAAATACAATAACTTACATAATATGTTTTTGTATAATATATCTATTTAATACAGTTATTCTATAAATGTATTTTTTTCATTGAGATGTAAAATTATTTGATAGTAACAATTAATATCCCATGGGCCGAGCTGGTATATTTTATTTCGGGCAGTTTTAATCTTTGCGCCGACTTGGGAAATTTTTAAAAGACCTACCTGTTTCTTGGGCCGAGATAGGCAATGTCCATTTTTATTATACTTACTTCGCAAAATTAATAGTAAAAAATGTTGCTTTTCGAGGAAATAGGCATTATTTAAATAAATTAATATAAAATTATATACATATATGTCTTAGTGGGAAAACTTCGTATCTCATTTCACCGAAAAGGTTACAAGAGAGATTTTAAACTGCTTTTCTACATATTCTAACTTAAAAACAAAAAAACTATCTTTACATATTGATTCTGAACACATTTAGATCGTTGCACATACATTTTTCAGACATGTTTTAGATTAGAATAATATGCAAAAACTCAGTTTAAAGTCTCTTCTGTAAATTTTTCTGTAAAATTAGTTTCACACTAAGCTAAATATAACATTTTATACTGATTTTTGCTTATGTATTTTGGAACTGAAATAAGAAAGAAGATGTTATTAAAAATTTTTATTTTAATAAAATAATCAATATTTTTTTTTCTCTGATTCTGGCTTTGGTTTAGAAGTAGAACCTTTAGCCACGTAATTGTATAACTTATCACGTAATAGGCAAGGAAAGGGAACAACACAGTGAAAGTTAGAAAAACATCATACTTAGGCCACATACTGAGAAATACTAAGTACCAATATGCTCAACTTACAGTGGAAGGAAATATCGAGGGAAATAGAGGACTATATATGAAAGCTAATCGCGGATTAGAAACATCACACAATGGACGGGGCTAAATTTTGAACAGCTAATAAAATCAGCTGAAAACAGAGATCAGTTTGCATTTGGCCTCCATTAGGAGAGGACAAGGAAGTATTATTCTATTACATTTATATAGTCAAACATACGACAAACACTTTTGAATATGACATAACAAAATGAAATAGTATTCCAATAGCACAAGTTTCAATGTTTATTTAATACCCAGGCACTGATTTTTTTTAAATTAACACTGTTCACACAATTATTTTTGCGCACTAGATCGAAAACCATTTATTTTCCAGGAACAGATTTTGATTTTATCGAATTTTTGACACTTACTCCGACACTTTTCATTTTTTCTAATATGTTTATGTAAAATTAAAAGTACTATACAAAATATTATTCCATTAATTTGCATGTCTAAATTGATGTTAAAATTTGATTGCAGATTGCAATATTCGTGTTCATCTTGTTTAAACTTATTAGGGCTCTATCACGTTTCTTTTCATACTCACTGATTTTTTGAATTAACACTTTTCGTTGGGCTTCATGGTTTTCATCACGATTATTTTCACTGATAAAGTTTTTAATAAGCACATTATATTCCTCATGTTTTGCACATTTTTGTCGATTGTATCAAAATACTGGTGTTAAGGTCCAGTTCATCTGCATCATTTTGACCAGAAGATTCTTCCATGCTTTCCTCAATGTCACCTTCTTGAATAATGTTTTCTATTTTTTCTTCTTGTTCGTCATCTTCGCTTTCTGATGATGTAATATTTTCATATTTGGTCTCGTTTGGTCATATTGTAATCACGTGTAATTGTAATCTCGTTTGAAAACTACTGAGAACAAAGAACATCGACACATGGGATATAAGAATAATAAATAATCTGTATTATGAACAAGAAGCTGTCATAAGAATAAATAATTTACACACCAATAAAATAAAAATCAAAATAGGCCTTAGACAGGGCTGTGTCTTGTCGCCATCACTGTTTAATGCATACTCAGAAGAAATATTCAAAAAAGCATTAGAAGATGAAGTAGCAGGCATACAAATAAATGGCCTACCCATATGTGAAATTAGATACGCCGATGATACAATACTAATAGCAGAAACTATTACAGATCTACAAAGAATTTTAGATAAGATTGTTGCATCAAGTGAAGAATTTGGTCTGTCACTAAACATAAAGAAAACGAAATCCATGGTTATATCAAAGAAAAATATTAGAAATATCAATATACACGTAAATAATAAGACGATAGAACGAGTTCAGAATTATAAGTATTTAGTGAAACAAACGATTATACCAAAGAAATCCGAATTAGAATAGAAAAGGCTAGAAGTGCATTCATTAATATGAAACAAATATTATGTAGTAGAGACCTCAGGCGGGTAGGAACTCTTTTGGAGTCCTATGGATTCTATTGGATAGTCCTAACAGGGAAAGTGAATCAATCCCTGCCCCCCGCAGATTCCAGGAGCTTCTTGACCCGGGAAGCTAGCACCTGCTAAGGGTCCCTTGTCCAGGGTCACGGATGAAGTCCAGAACGGCATCCAAGGCGAAGAAGAATACTTTCGGTACGGCGAAGATGGCGGAGCTGGCAACCCTTGATTTTAGGGATAGTATAGGATCACAAATTGTAGCGTCTGATCCAGAGTGGGCGGCTACGAACAGCGTCTGATGCAGAATGGACGGCTGATTAAACACTCACCAACACGTCTGGCCAGCGCGGTGTTTTAAGGCTAATAACCTCCCCAAAACTATGGCGAATTCTAAAACGATAGGAGTAGGTCTCCAGGTGGGTAAGTCATACAGTGTTGGCAAGTCCCACTCCTTTATAAAAAAGGACAGCTTCACGGAATCTGGGGGAAGCAAGAAATCGCTAAAAACTACAAATTTGAATATAGCAACACTCAACGTAAGGTCATTAAACAAAGATGAGAAAATCTATGAGCTAGAAGAAGAAATAAAGGACCTGAACTGGGACATAATTGGTCTCGCAGAGGTAAAAAGGAAAGGCGAAGAGCGCATAACATTGCAATCAGGTAACATCTTGTATTACAAAGGGTACGATGAGCAAAGTCTAAACGGCGTAGGATTTCTGGTTTCTAAGAAATATGCTAGTAGAATAGAACAATATGTGGGAATCTCGGAAAGAATTGCAATGATTATGATGAATATACACGAGAAAATCACCCTAAAAATTATTCAAGTGTACGCCCCAACTTCAACACATCCCGATGAAGAGATAGATGAGTTCTACGAGAAAATAATAGAAACCAACACGTGCTATCACAGCACCTATACACTAATAATAGGAGATTTCAACGCTAAGATCGGACAACGACTAGAAGAAACTGAAAGCTATATTGGTGAATTCGGCTATGGTGTTAGAAATGATAGAGGAGAAACCCTTGTGAACTTCCTACATAGCAACAAATATTTTGCAATGAACACATTTTATAAGAAAAAACCGCAAAGGAAGTGGACGTGGTTATCACCAAACGGAAAAACACGGAACGAAATTGATTACATCATGTGTAACAAGAAAGATATCGTAGAAGATGTAACAGTAATAAATTTGGTCTCTCTGGGAAGCGATCATAGAATGGTTAGAGTTAAACTAAGAATTGGGTATAGCAAACGTAGAACTAACTTTAAGAACACGACACAAATAGATACAGAAAAGCTAAAAGCCGATAAAGAAAAATATGCTAGTAAATTAAAAACCGCCCAAGCACTGAATCTAGAACAACTCAGCATAAATAAAATTAACTCAGTTATAACAAAAGAACTATTGAATACCAGCTCTGAAATAGGGACCCGTCATAAAAATAAAAAATCCAAAATAAGTGCAGAATCGCAGAATATGCTGAAACAACGAAGAGAGCTCTTGTCACGAAACAAAAGAAATACCACAGAATACAAGGAACTTAACCGAGCCATACGAAAACAGATAAAAGACGATATTAGAAAACAGCAAGAAGACCATATAGAAGAAGTGATAGAGAAAAATCGAAATCTGAAATATACCAAACCGAAATTAGGCAAGAAAAATATTATAGCTATAAAAAATCAACAAGGCCAACTAGAAACAAGCAAAGCTCAGATATCGAAGATAATTGAAAACTTCTATACTGAATTATACCATTCAAAAAACGATCCCCCCGACTGTTCAAAGCAAAATCTGAAAAGACAACTAACAAACGTAAACTCTGAATTAATGCCCGAAATAAGCGAAGCAGAAAGAGAAAATGCACTTAAAGAAATGAAAAGAAATAAAGCACCGGGTAACGATGGAATTCTGGCAGAAATGCTGAAAGACGGCGGGGAAGAAGTTATCAGATACCTAAAAATACTTTTTAATAAATGCCTATTTGAAGGAAACATACCAAAGGAATGGAATACTGCTAACACAATCTTAATACACAAAAAAGGTGACAATACAGATCTGAAAAATTATCGTCCAATATCACTACTATCACAACTTTATAAAACATTCACAAAAATAATTACAAATAGATTGACAACAAGTTCGATGTATATCAACCAGCAGAACAAGCCGGTTTTAGAAAAGGCTTCAGTACATGCGACCATCTTCACACACTAAAGATCCTAATAGAAAAAGTTAACGAATACAATTTACCAATCTGCTTAGCATTTATAGATTACGAAAAAGCTTTTGACAGCATAGAATTATGGGCTATTGAGGAAGCACTGGTCAATAGCAGAATCGATTCTAGATATAGGATATTAATACATAATATATACAAACATGCTGAAATGGTAGTCACGATGGATAACGACATGAAAACTAGGCCAATCAAAATCAACCGAGGAGTAAGACAGGGAGACATCATATCTCCAAAACTATTTACTGCCGCACTTGAAGACATCTTTAAATCATTAAATTGGGAAACAAAGGGACTCTCGATAAATGGAAAGTATTTAAACCACCTAAGATATGCAGATGACGTGGTACTAATAGCCGACAGCTGGAAAGAACTGAAGGTGATGATCGATGAGCTTCATAGAGAATCCTTAAAAAAAGGACTAAAAATGAACTTAAGCAAAACTAAGCTAATGTCGAACAAAGATGATCAACCAACGATAACCATCCAAGGAACAAAAGTGGAACATGTAAAAGAATATATATATCTAGGTCAGAATATCAAGGTAAACAAAGAAAACCAAACTACCGAAATAAGCAGACGAGTAAGAATGGGATGGGCTGCATTCGGAAAACTCTCATATATACTAAAAGACAAAAAGATACCACAATACCTTCGAACCAAACTGTTCGATTCTTGTATCCTTCCCGTTCTCACTTACGGAGCTCAAACCTGGACATTCACAAAAATGAACATGGACAAGATTAGAAAAACTCAAAGAGCCATGGAACGACAGATGCTTGGTATCTCACTCATAGATCGGCAAACAAACGAAGCAACCCGAAACAAAACAAAAGTAAGGGATGCCGTGGAACAAGCGGCTAAATTAAAATGGAAATGGGCTGGACACAACGAACGTCTCGAAAATGGTAGATGGAGCAAGGAAGTTGGAAACTGGCGACCGTACGAAGCGAAGAGACCAAGAGGAAGACCTCAAATGCGCTGGAGCGATGACATCAGAAGAGTCGCAGGACCAATGTGGAAACGCCTCACACACAACAGAGATGAATGGCGAGAAATGGGAGAGGCCTTTATTCGACATTTCGAATAGAAAAAAAAGGCTATAAAAATAAAAAAAAAGAGACCTCAGCCTAAATCTTAGAAAGCGAGTACTAAAATGTTATGTATTTTCTGTTCCTTTGTATGGTGTGGAGACACGGACTCTCAATAAACAATGCCTCAATAGATTGGAAGCATTTGAGATGTGGACGTATCGAAGAATGCTGATAATCTCATGGACAGACAGAATAACCAATGAGGAAGTACTAAGGAGAATACAGAACAGCAGGGAGATACTGGATTCCATCAAAATAATAAAACTTCAATACTTGGGTCATATAACACGTGGTGAGAGATATGGACTCCTAAAATTAATTATGCAGGGAAAGATTCAAGGAAGGCGCAGCATAGGTAGGAGAAAAATGTCCTGGCTGAGAAATCTCAGAGAATGGTTTGGATGCAGCTCAACTGAAATCTTTCGGACTGTAGTGTCGAAAGTGAGAATAGCAATGATGATTGCCAACCTTCGTCGCGGAGATGGCACGTAAAGAGGAAGAAGGTGATATTGTGTGATATGCTTTTCTAATTTGTTCAACATAGGTCGGTGATGCTGTATGTCTCCCTCAGTTATTTCCACGGTTTAGCACTACTGCAAATATTTTTTCGGGTGACTTTTTAAAATGCGAAATAATCTTTTGAACTTTTTGGAACGGGTAGCTTTTATTTCATTGTTAAAATATTATTCTCGACACTTTGGATTATTTTAGTAAATTAATCTAAACTAGCGTTTTATAACTTTTGAAAGAGTGGAGAGGGCAAACCCGCTTTTAGCATATTTTTCTTACCCAATACTTACTTAATTAGTTAAAACCATATGGCCACCCTCATAAACTTTTAATTGTCTTTTAAATATATCCCATAAGACCGCCAATTTACAAAAAACCAACAAATAATTTCTTAATGTGTTTTATTACAAATTACTTATGCGGGATGATATACATTCGACCGCGTATAAAAATAAGCCGCACCCTCTGTTTAAAACCAGACATTATTTTCGAACATAATTTCGTCCAATTTGATATCACAATTTCACTAGCAAAATGTTATTGAGTAATTTGTTTTAATATGCACCCTCTAATTTAAAACCAGACAATATTTCCATTAATAAGGGTCTTGACGAAGAAGTCATGTCTTTTTTCAATTTACCCTAATATTTAGTCCCATTTGATTATTGTCGAATGGGGGGTTTATTAATGCCGTTACTATTATAATTTTCACCAATTTGATGTAACTGGTTTTTCAATTTACTTAAATGTGTGATTATTGTAGGGAGGCAATTTGGCGTTATTTAAACCAATTAATATTCGGCCGGCTGGATGGCATTGGTTAATTTGGCAATTGCTGTCCATAACCTTAATCTGCTATAAATACATATGTATAGCGGCGGTTCATTGGACTCCTCATTTAATATAATATTCCCTATTTCAATTAATTAATCATAATTAATTATGTTGACTAGACAACAGATGTTAAACTAATTAGTCGGAGAAATAGAAGCAGATTTTGTGCGTGATAAGTAATATGACAGTTTGACATTATTTTTTATTAATTCAGTAACGAAATAACGACACAGAAAAGAAAACAATTTATTATAAATAAAATTTATAAAAAATAACAGACGCAAAATTAAAAAAAAAATAACAACAGAAAAAAATAAAAAACAACAGTAATTTTAACTTATCTTACTTAAGTAAGGTGTTCAAAATGACCTCCCAAAACATCTATGCATACTTGAAAGCGGTTATTGAAAGAGTTGCTTACATTACTAAGCATTTGTAAAGAAATATTTTGAAATACAATTCGGATTCTACTTTTCATAGCATCTCTTGTTGTTGCAGGTATTTTATATACTTCGTTCTTAACGTAACCCCAAAAAAATGAGTCAATTTTATTGAACTCTGGTGACCTTGGGGGCCACCTTACTGGTCCATCCCTTCCGATCCATCTTTCATCAAACTGATCATTAAGTTCACAACGTACTAATTCGTTGTGGTGCGCAGGAGCACTGTCATGTAAAAACCACATTTGTTCACGTATATTAAGTGGAACCTCTTCTAATAATATCGGTAACTGATTTACGATAAAATCTAAATAAATCTCACCATTTAAATTATCTTCAAAAAAATATGGTCCTACTACATGGTTACCGACGATACCTCCCCACACCATTTAGAGACCATCTTGTTTGACTATGTGTTACTATGTCGTATAGATTACTTGTTGAATAGTAGTGAAAGTTATGCCTATTAACAGAACCGTTTCAATGAAATGTAGCTTCATCACCAAATAGGACATAATCAAAAAAATCTCTCTGTTCATTAATTTTTTCTAAAGCCCATTCACAAAATACTATTCGTTTCTGAAAATCATCATTATTTAATTCTTGGTGCTTTTGAATATAATAAGGGTGCATCTTGTTTTTAGATAGAATGTTTTGAACAGAGTAGTAACTAAGTTCTTGTTCATTGGAAATACTCCTTATATTTGTGTGTGGGTTTTCTGTAACTGCCATCAACACACTCATTTCGTTTTCCTCTGTCACACTAGTTTTTGTTCGCTCATGTTTTTCATAATCCACTGAACCAGTGCGGTTAAATCGATCTTTCAATTTTTCAAATGTATCGATGTTTTGATCTCAAAGAAGGATATTGGATATGAGACTCAAGTGTATAGAAAACCAACACACACCAACAGATATCTCAATTACAAGTCAAATCACAACATCAACGTTAAAAAGGCAATCATTAAATCCTTATATGATAGAGCCAAAATTACTTGTTCTAACGAAAATTCCTTTTTAGCAGAAAAACAATTGTTAACATCTGTTTTATTAAAAAATGATTATCCTTTATCGTTTATAAATAAGGAATTGTCAAGATTGGATCGAATGGAACAGAACAACTTAGAACGGGATCCTACAACATTCACCAGAAATAATACGAGGAAAATATCAATACCATATATAAAAGGAATATCCGAGAAACTTAAAACAATAGGAAATAAATTCAACATTTCAACAACATTCAAAACAACAAACACATTGAGATCTATTCTATCTAAAACTAAACCTAACAATGATCAAGAAAGAACAAAGAATTGCATTTATAAAATACCTTGTGAATGCGAACAATTTTATTTAGGTGAGACATCAAGACCATTAGACGTTAGAATAAGTGAACATCAATCTTATATTAAAAATAGAGAATTTGAGAGATCTCAAATATGTCAACACGCATGGGATAATGAACATAGAGTTCAGTGGAGAGATTCAAGTATAGTCCTGAAAGAATCAGATAGTAAAAAGAGAAAAATCAAAGAAGCGGCTCTAATTATGCTAAATGAAACCAATTGTGTCGCAAATTCCTCGGTAGAATGCAGTAGGATGTGGTTACCCATACTGAAAGAGGAAGTCAATAGAAAGAAAATACCAAGATTAGTAAGTCAATAATATGGAGCTAGTACATATTTTATATTTTAGTATTACTTATATATCTAGTATTATTAATATTATTTATAATTTAAACATGTTACAAGTCAGAATTTGGTATTATTTTTTGAGAGTAAATTAATGTAAGACCAAATACTTACGATGTCGGGATGGTATCACAGGGTTTTTCCTGGTTTTCCCTTGTGATTTACTATGAAGTCTCTAACGCGAGAATTTTACTGTTGCATTTGGTTGTCTTTTTAAAGACATATCACATGCTATAATTTTTTATGACGGATATTCTTGAGTTGGGGTTAATTTCATGTAATCGAATGAACTATCTTTCAGTAAGTCGTCCCAGGAACGCAACTCATAAATATTGGCAATATCATTTTAAAGTCTTCTACTTTAAAATGTATAATATATGTCTGAATTGCCAATATAAATGAGTGAGATTAAATAAATTATTAGAAGAATTTTTTTGCTTAGCAACAACACTTTAGTTTATTTTAGTAATATTTTGTATTTTGACAACGGCACCCGATTTGGGCGTCGAAACGTTAATAAAATTATTTTTTTCATTTTAATTGTGGTTTATTTCCCATATAAATAATTAATCAAATGTATCTTGTCTAGGTTGCCGCCTATCTGGAAACCGTTCTTGATAAATTCTAGCTGATAGTAATGAATTTTTATTGCATTCCCCCAAAATCCAGATCATATCTACCATTTCATCAGTAGTAAAATTCATTATTGCTAATTTAAATTGAATTAATTACTGAATTACTAAATAATGATTGTTGCTAATTTACGGTGTAACGCAATACTGAATTAATAAACAATAATGTCAAACTGTCAGTTTCTGACAAATCAATCATGGCCAACTCACAATAATTATGGGTTAACGTTAAAATATCTACCAAATTAATACTTTCATGGAAAAATAAAAATATCTAGAAAACTGATAACTTTAGGTATAGGGAGTACTTCATAAAATTTGAAGTACGATATTAGTGCTTTTCGATAGTGATATAAAATACAGGGTGTTATATTTAAAATTACCAAGAAAATAATGTACTTGCATTTTGACTTACCCTGTATTTGATTTAACGAATATTATGAAAACGAATATGTTTTATAATTTCTAACAATTATTAAAAAACTATGGTGGCAATAGATCAATGTTCCTATGCTCTTTTTTAATTATACAGGGAATTAAACTTGATACGATTTTCAGGTAATATTGGTTATAACTTTTTAAATACCCAGTATAACATAATAAAACTTTACATTGTTGTGATGTGGAAGTGAAGCAGATTTCAAATTTAAAATAAAATACAGGGTGTTCCATTTAAAAAAACATAAGTTTGGTCTGCCACCATCTTATGGAACACCCTGTAAGATTGTAGCTAATTTTAAAATGTGGAGTTTAAAGCTGCCTACAATTTTTGTCAATAACTTTTTTTTGTAATTTTTACTATAACAGATATACTGAGCTTCCTCACACTAATCAATCACCCTGTATATATATATATATACCTACTTCATTCGACGTATCTTGCTGAGGTTGCTACATCCTTATTGGTTAATTGATAGTTATAAAATATTTATTAAGATAAAATTGTAAAATAAAACAGTTGTAACATTCAAAGTTAATTTCTATACGATAATTAAGTATAATAAGTGTCTTACAGGTTATATATTTGTCTACATTTTAACCAGAGATGTAAACAGAAGATATAAAGTTACTCAGAATGAGGTACTCATTTGTAATTGTAGAATACTAAATTTAAAGTTAAAAATATTGTGTTAAATTAGCAAATTTTCCAGATTTCTCGGACATGAGATGTTTTTTTTTTGGTTGTTAGATCGAACCGGGTGGCAATGGGGCCCGTGCTGCAGCCTGAGTAGGCTTATTGCACACCGTTCGGTCTAAGGTTAAACCATCATTGGGTTTTTGTCCCCAATGGGTTCGGGATTACTTAACTTGAAGTTAAGTTGTCTGTTACCTATAAGAGGTCCATTCTCCCAGCTAGCAGGACAAGACCCTTTATTAGGTTCTTTACCTGACTTCTGACACTTAGGTTCGAGTTTTCGACCCCGTATTGCAGTCGCCATCGGGTTTGGGCTGGACAGTCAAATATGACATGTGAGGAAGTTTCATCTGCCTCCCCACATTTCATGAGATGTAGTTAAATCGGTTCTTTTCTGAAAAGTACTATCATATCAATGTAATATCTCAAATAAAATAATTTCATCAAAACATGTTATAATTATATTTTTCTACAACCACTATTCAAAGTGCACTTTTCTGCACGGTTTTATGTTAGCAAACTTGATATTTTCTCACAGTATAAGATATTTGAGATTAGTGTGCAGAAAAGTGACGTTTCTGTGCCGCAAAGTGACGTTTCTGTGCCGCAATAGTATATTGTGCAACAAGTGCAGAAAGGTACTAATTTCTCACGAGTTTGAAAAGTTGCGGTACGAGCGCAAGCGAGTGCCGCAATTCAAACGAGTGAGAAATTACCTTTCTGCACGTGTTTCACACTATACTTTTTCTACAAGCACAGTTTTTCCTAAAAATAAAAATCACAATTTCCAAACGACGATTAATTATAATAGGTACCTATGTGATAAATTTTAAACTGTATTTAATTAATACCTACTAATCAATTTAAATTCCTTATACCTAAATAAATTGCACAGAAATCAGTTAAAAAATTAATGCACTGCCTTAATTTGTTTAAATTTAAACAATTATTACACATTATTGACATTATATTTATGCAGTCACGGATTTACACAAAACCTACTTCATTCGACGTCTCTTACACAGGTTGCTAAATCCTTATTGGTTATTTGATAATTATAAAATGTTTAATAAGAATAAAATTGTAAAATAAAACAGTTGTAACATCCATAATTTAGTTTCTATGCTATAGTTAAATATAATAATTGTCTTATAGGTTATATATTTGTCTAAAGTTTAACCACGGATGTAAACAGAATATAACGTTACTCAGAATGCGGTAGTCCACGGATGTAAACAGAATATAACGTTACTCAGAATGAGGTAGTCAACTGTGCAGAAAAGAAATTTGCGGCACAGAAACGTCACTTTGCGGCACAGAAACGTCACTTTTCTGCACACTAATGTCAAATATCTTATACTGTGAGAAAATATCAAGTTTGCTAACATAAAACCGTGCAGAAAAGTGCACTTTGAATAGTGGTTGTAGAAAATAGTATATTGTGCAACAAGTGCAGAAAGGTACTAATTTCTCACGAGTTTGAAAAGTTGCGGTACGAGCGCAAGCGAGTGCCGCAATTCAAACGAGTGAGAAATTACCTTTCTGCACGTGTTTCACACTATACTTTTTCTACAAGCACAGTTTTTCCTAAAAATAAAAATCACAATTTCCAAACGACGATTAATTATAATAGGTACCTATGTGATAAATTTTAAACTGTATTTAATTAATACCTACTAATCAATTTAAATTCCTTATACCTAAATAAATTGCACAGAAATCAGTTAAAAAATTAATGCACTGCCTTAATTTGTTTAAATTTAAACAATTATTACACATTATTGACATTATATTTATGCAGTCACGGATTTACACAAAACCTACTTCATTCGACGTCTCTTGCACAGGTTGCTAAATCCTTATTGGTTATTTGGTAATTATAAAATGTTTAATAAGAATAAAATTGTAAAATAAAACAGTTGTAACATCCATAATTTAGTTTCTATGCTATAGTTAAATATAATAATTGTCTTATAGGTTATATTTATATTTGTCTAAAGTTTAACTACGGATGTAAACAGAATATAACGTTACTCAGAATGCGGTAGTCCACGGATATAAACAGAATATAACGTTACTCAGAATGAGGTAGTCAACTGTGCAGAAAAGAACTTTTTCTACAACCACTATTCAAAGTGCACTTTTCTGCACGGTTTTATGTTAGCAAACTTGATATTTTCTCACAGTATAAGATATTTGACATTAGTGTGCAGAAAAGTGACGTTTCTGTGCCGCAAAGTGACGTTTCTGTGCCGCAAAGTTCTTTTCTGCACAGTTGACTACCTCATTCTGAGTAACGTTATATTCTGTTTACATCCGTTGACTACCGCATTCTGAGTAACGTTATATTCTGTTTACATCCGTGGTTAAACTTTAGACAAATATATAACCTATAAGACAATTATTATATTTAACTATAGCATAGAAACTAAATTATGGATGTTACAACTGTTTTATTTTACAATTTTATTCTTATTAAACATTTTATAATTATCAAATAACCAATAAGGATTTAGCAACCTGTGTAAGAGACGTCAAATGAAGTAGGTTTTGTGTAAATCCGTGACTGCATAAATATAATGTCAATAATGTGTAAGAATTGTTTAAATTTAAACAAATTAAGGCAGTGCATTAATTTTTTAACTGATTTCTGTGCAATTTATTTAGGTATAAGGAATTTAAATTGATTAGTAGGTATTAATTAAATACAGTTTAAAATTTATCACATAGGTACCTATTATAATTAATCGTCGTTTGGAAATTGTGATTTTTATTTTTAGGAAAAAATGTGCTTGTAGAAAAAGTATAGTGTGAAACACGTGCAGAAAGGTAATTTCTCACTCGTTTGAATTGCGGCACTCGCTTGCGCTCGTACCGCAACTTTTCAAACTCGTGAGAAATTAGTACCTTTCTGCACTTGTTGCACAATATACTATTTTTGTGGAATGTAATGGTACTGTGCAGAAAAGAACTTTCCGGCACAGACACGTCACTTTTCTGCACACAAATGTAATGTCATAATAATATATAATAAAGTATAGGTACTGTAAGAAACTGTCAAGTTTCTTAAAATAAAACTGTGCAGAAAATGCATTTTGAATAGTGGTGGTTGTAGAAAATAGTTATTTATGAAACAGTTCGTATGTTTTTTGTTTTGAGAACGCACGCGATGTTTACGCATACTTCAAGCACAGTTTCATACAATATTTTATCTACGATAAACAAATAAAAAACTGTAACTCCTCGTCACTGGAATTCGTTTCTATTCTACAATTTTTAGAACTTTGACATTTAAAAATTCTAACTTCTTTCAAACTACAAAACTGTCAAAAGTTTTGTTGTAATTTATTGCTCACATGTCATCACCATGACAACGCGAAAGTTAAGGATATTTGATTATATGAAAGTGTGCCAAAACACAGTGCGAAAAAGTAAATCCCCTTTAAAATACATTGTTACTTCATGTACACTTTAAATCTTTCACGCAGTGCTATCTATAATGACAGTTTTCACAAACTAAAAAATTATACATAATATGAGATAGAGTAGATAAACATCTTTTTTTAAACAAAACAGATAAACTACAATTCTATATTGAATTATACTCACGTTGTTTTTTTTGGAACAGAAATAAATTCCTTGCATTCGCTTGGCATATGAAGTGATATTCTTATGTCTACAGGATGGGACAAAAATTTGTAACAATGACATTTACGATTTTTGGGTTCTGGATGAGGCAAAATAATTGAGTTCTTTTGAACCGTTTCAATATAAATAGTCGTATATAAATTTGAATAGCTCGTTTTATTTAAAACACTACAATACTTACCTACTTTAGGTAGTGGATAGCTAATGTCCGTGTAATCTGAATAAAATGACAATGCAGCTTTGGCACATTGCATAACAAACTCGTTATTTTCTTTACTCGCGTTGACGGTGAATATTCTTATTGGAATCAGCCTTCCTTTATATTCCAAAGTTTCAGTGTAGTAAGGAAAATTAGTAAAAGCAAAAGCTACCAGGTATGTCGACATCGGAACAGAGGGTGCAAATTCATGAACAATTCCATATGAGGTGCGGAATTTAGTCTATAATCAATTTGAAATCTATTAGTTTGGTAGATTTTATCATGAACTGTTACATAGTTTATTGTTGTTAAGTCAGAAAACGAAATAGTTGTCAGTAATCCATATCGAAGTTCGTGGATTATTACAGACTAGAGGAGAAAGAGGAGTAATTTCAGTGGCGGTTAAAATTATATTATCAGCATTTTCGCAGGTGGTCTCAAACTTAAAGAGAAAAATATTTTTAATGTAAACAAAACTTTCTAGTCTTCCCAATGTATATGTCACAGTTAAAGTTGATTCTCAGTTAGAATTAACTATTCCTAGTTCGAGTCAACTCAAACTAAAACGAGCAGTAAGAGTTAATTTGAAAAATTTAACTCAAATTTTACTAGTTCAAGTAGACTCTTCCTAACTCTTGTTAGTGAAAGTTGATCGCGGGAAAAGGAGAATCAACTCGTACTAGTTTGAGTTGACTATTCCTGGATCAACGCAGTAAATGTAGAATATCACGGGCTTTCTTGATGAGTGCGTATCTCTTTGTTTAAACTGTTTTTCAACTCCTTATCACGATTTGAACATACCCAGTAACATTTTAATTTATTGAAGCGGTTTTTTGTATTTATGTTGTGAAAGAATCAACTCTTACTAAATGGCATTGGAAAGAGTGTACTTTTTCTAATTGGAGTCTACTTTTACTAGAACATGTTGACTGAAAATCTTCATTTTATATTTAAATTCAACTTTTACTAATTCTAGCCGTTTGAGTTTTACTCGAACTAGGAATAGTCAACTCCAACTGGATAATCAACTTAAACTGTAACATATAATTATGTTACTGTACACAAAACTTAGCTCCGCTCATCTTCTTTTGTCGGCGTCCCTGGGAATTGAACGCTTTAAGAAAACAAACTACAAGTTAGTGGAATATTATATTGACAAAACGGGAACTGGTGTATGTTTTCAAATACTGATAGTGTGTAAATAAATTTATTAAAATCAGCTAAGTACTTTCAGAATTTTTAATGCCATCGCCATCATCAGAGCTATCGTCTTATAGTTGTAACTACCTCAAATGAAGAGAAAACTTTGAAAAAACACATTCTACTATTAAAAATTAACCCAGGGATCTAACCAATGGTCAGGGTAAAAACCCTTGAATGTATAAAATATCACATTTAATGTGTTTTTTAAAAAATGGCTACCATTTTTACAATCAACAGCTGTTACTAAAAAAATACGCTGTTTGTAAAAATGGTAGCCATTTTTTAAAAAACAAATTAAATGTGAAAGGATAAAGGCAGTTTTTGTTTATATTTGATTCAGAGTTGGACCACCATCTCCATATAGCTACATCAGCATCCTCATGCATCCTCAGTGAAGCTATGCAGTCACAACTCTGAAGGAAATATAAACAATCTGCCTATTTAAGGAAAACCATCGCGATACAATGAGTCCACCTTTTGAGACGCAATCTAGCGACATCTCTCATATTATGAGGAAACCAACGAATAGCCCTAGATACAAAGTTTACTTAAGGAAAACCATCGCGATACAATGATTCCACCTTTTGAGACGCAATCTAGCGACATGTCTCGTATTACGAGGAAACCAACGAATAGCCCTAGATACAAAGTTTACTACTTTTTAAACAATTAGAATAATTGAAATAAAAATATAATAAACAATATTTTAAATCCAAGACTTTTCGTTAATAAACTGCTCTCTGGCTGCATCCCGTATCTCCGGATTTTACAATATATAATCACAGAGACGACGAAAATAGGAGAAAGTAAATAGAGGACACTTAGGCCACGCATTTACCTTCTCTTCGTCTAGGAAAAAGACCGAAAGACAGTTTCTAAATACTCAAAACTGAGTAAAAATGGAAAAAATGCAGTTTTTGTTTATATTTGATTCAGAGTTGGACCACCATCCCCATATAGCTATTTCAGCATCCTCATGCATTCTCAGTGAAGCTATGCAGTCACAACTCTGAAGTAAACATAAACAATCTGCCGATTTAAGGGAAACCATCGCGATACAATGATTCCACCTTTTGAGACGCAATCTAGCGACATCTCTCGTATTACGAGGAAAACAACGAATAGCCATAGATACAAAGTTTGCTACTTTTTAAACAATTAGAATAATTGAAATAAAAATATAATAAACAATATTTTAAATCCAAGACTTTTCGTTAATAAACTGCTTTCTGGCTGCTTCCTGTATCTCCAGATATTACAATATATAATCACAGAGACGACGAAAATAGAAGAAAGCAAATAGAGGACACTTAGGCCACGCATTTACCTTCTCTTCGTCTAGGAAAAGGACCGAAAGACAGTTTCTAAATACTCAAAACTGAGTAAAAATGGAAAAGATATAGGCAGTTTTTGTTTATATTTGATTCAGGGTTGGACCACCATCTCCATATAGCTATTTCAGCATCCTCATGCATCCTCAATGAAGCTATGCAGTCACAACTCTGAAGGAAACATAAACAATCTGCCTATTTAAGGGAAACAATCGCGATGCAATGATTCCACCTTTTGAGACGCAATCTAGCGACATCTCTCGTATTACGAGGAAAACAACGAATAGCCCTAGATACAAAGTTTACTACTTTTTAAACAATTAGAATAATTGAAATAAAAATATAATACACAATATTTTAAATCCAAGACTTTTCGTTAATAAACTGCTTTCTGGCTGCATCCCGTATCTCCGAATTTTACAATATATAATCACAGAGACGACGAAAATAGGAGAAAGCAGATAGAGGACACATAGGCCACGCATTTACGTTCTCTTCGTCTAGGAAAAGGACCGAAAGACAGTTTCTAAATACTCAAAACTGAGTAAAAATGGAAAAGATAAAGACAGTTTTTGTTTATATTTGATTCAGAGTTGGACCACCATCTCCATATAGCTATTTCAGCATCCTCATGCATCCTCAGTGAAGCTATGCAGTCACAACTCTGAAGGAAATATAAACAATCTGCCTATTTAA
The DNA here is from genome assembly GCF_917563875.1 of Diabrotica virgifera virgifera. Lineage (NCBI taxonomy): Eukaryota > Metazoa > Arthropoda > Insecta > Coleoptera > Chrysomelidae > Diabrotica > Diabrotica virgifera. The sequence continues at coordinate 132,148,105 of NC_065445.1, read as the reverse complement.
GGGAAACCATCGCGATACAATGATTCCTCCTTTTGAGACGCAATCTAGCCACATCTCTTGTATTACGAGGAAAACAACGAATAGCCCTAGATACAAAGTTTACTACTTTTTAAACAATTAGAATAATTGAAATAAAAATATAATAAACAATATTTTAAATCCAAGACATTAAATGTGATATTTTATATATTCAAGAGTTTTTACCCTGACCAGTGGTTAGATCCCTGGGTTAATTTTTAATAGTAGAATGTGTTTGTTCAAAGTTTTCTCTTCATTTGAGGTAGTTACAACTATAAGACGATAGCTCTGATGATGGCATTAAAAATGCTGAAAGTACTTAGCTGATTTTAATAAATTTATTTACACACTATCAGTCTTTGAAAACATAAACCAGTTCCCGTTTTGATTTATGTAGAAGTGTGTACAAGTCAAACAGTCTTTTTCTATTTATACTATATTATATTGTGACTCGGATATTAACAATGCAAAACGAAACCGTATTGGTTTAATTAAACCAACGAATATCAGCAGAACGCAATTCTCGTGGATAGCAAACAACTGATTTATTATATTGGGTTTGCCAGCAGCTAGTTCTATAGTATGTATACAGGGGGAACGAGATTCTCTAATTTCCTTGGTATCGTTACAAAATACAATATTATAGGTTAAACCTTTTCTATACAAGAATTCATTTCTTGTATTCTCTACATGTGTTTTCATTGTATTGTGACAAAGTTTACTTACAATTTCAGGCATATTTGAAATAGCCACATAAGTTTCGTTTGGTGATACCAGCTTAATATGGTACTTAGCTTTAAATGCAGGTTCGTCGAAGCAGGGAAATACTTTTCTGGCCCAGTTCGGCTCCAAATCCGTGACATAAACATATCTAAAAAAGCAATAAAAATAAATATTTAAGCTCAAATTCAGCACTAGCCGAATATGGAGAATAGAAATATCCCACTAGAATTTATATACCTAACCCTTAAACGCCCAAGGGTGGGTAAAAAATGCGCACCTAATGCGTATTAGTGCAGTCACTGAAGGTGGATATGAGCTATTACCTCCCATTTCGTTGAACCTCCATCGATTTACATGAAAATTGGGAAGTGGTTAGAGGATATCTCAAGGAACAAAAGTGACATGGTGCCAACTTGCGCTTTCACCCTGGGGGTGGATGCCACCCCGTCTCGGGGGTGAAAATTATTTTATTAAAAGTAACCCCACAAATTCAATAGAGGGACAAATTCTAAGCAAAATTTGTTATATAAAGTTATTAATTTAAATGAATACTTTTCGAGTTATTAAAGAGCAAAAATTTTTACTTTTTGTGAGAAAAATGCATGTTTTTAACCGATTTTTCATAAATAACTCAAAAACTGTAAGTTTTTACAAAAAAGTTGTTATTCCCAAAATTGAAGCTAATAAAAAATGAAATAAACTCTTTACTAGAAAATCACTTTTAATGTTAACTTTAAGTGAGTTATAGGTAATTGAATGTATATATTTTTCGGCCAGTATCCCAATATAAGTATTTAAGCTTAAATAACGGGGAAATTACGCATTTTAGAACATAAACTTATTAAACATTTCTCAAAGTGTTTAGAAATATCTATCAAATAAGCCCCCGAAGAAATTGATAGCATTAAAATTTATTCTTCAATTTTTTTTAAATTCATCTTTTAAAATTTTTTCCAAAAAACGTTATCGTTTTCTCTTAAATAATTCGTTAATAACGTTAATTTTTACGTTATCAGGTTCACGTAAAAACCATTTAAAAGTTAATTCCAAGGGCTATTCAACCACGGTAAACTTAATCTTTTAAACCCCCCTACTTTTCTAAAACTAAAATATTAAATAATCCCGGTTACATGATTCTAGCAGCAAAATTTTAGCTTTAAAAGTTTGTATCTCGGTTATTTTTTACCCTAAAGAAACAGTGAAAAAGATAAAATATTTGATACAGAAAAAACTAAAATTTGGTTATATATCATTTTTTAGGTATGATGAGTATTTTTGGAGTTATTATCAAAAGAAAATGAAAACTACGATAATTTTAAAAATTATGACTTTTTTTATATCTTCTTTTTTTTCAAAAATATGCATTCTAAACTGGTCAAAATTGTTGAAATCATTACTTACGCTAATATAAAGAAACTCTTGTAAGAATTACAATAAATTTTAATTTTTGAGGAAATTGCGTATGTTTTATTTTTCACTTTTTTCTAAAAAATTCGAAAGGGTTGTATTCATTTCATCGTAACTTGCTTAATTTTGATGCTATTAACTTCTTCTGGAGCTCATTTGATAGGTACTCCGAAGTACTTTGACAAGTGTTTAGTAGATATATTTTATAAAATGCATTGTTTTCCCGTTATTTAAGCTTGAATATTTAGTATTTTGGGTACTCGTCGAAAAAAATATACATTCAATTACCCATAACTCACTTTGATTGAATTAACAATAGATTAGTTCTTTAAGTGAGCAGTGTATTCAGTTTTTTATTATCTTCAATTTTGGTAATAGGAACTTTTTTGTAAAAGCTGATAGTTTTTGAGTTATACGTGAAAAACAGCTTTAAAACATGCATTTTTTTACGAAAAAATAAAATCTTTGATCTTTAATAACTCAAAAAGTATCGATTTAAATTAATAACTTTATATAACAAATTTTGCTTATCATTTGTCCCTCTATCGATTTGTGTTCACTCCCTGCAGGGGGTGGCATCCACCCCCAGGGTAAAAGCGCAAGTTGTATCATGTCACCTTTGTTCCTTGAGATATTTTGTAACTACTCATCAATTTTCATGAAAATCGATGGAGGTTCAACGAAATCAGAGGTGAAAACCTTCAGTTACTGCACTATATTCCCTTGTAACATGTTTATTAGGTGTTCCAAAATTTTTAAAAATAATTGATTGCTAAAAAGACGGCCCTTTATCGAATGTTAATTTAATTCTACCGATATTTTTGAAAATCTAAAGTAATATTTTGAGTTAAATATGCGTGGGCACAAAATGTCCATCCTTGGTAAAACTTGTTACTAAAGAGTTCGACAATAATCGACATAATTATCCGCCACACTAATGAGGAGGCTTAAAGGAAGAATGTGGAGAAAATCGACAAATCTGCCTTACTGACTTTTGCTGGTATTTTAATTTTGATGTATATAGTTTGTTGAAGGTTTGTATAGAGTTTATATTAATATTTTAGAAAAATTCTGCTGGATTTTAATGATGCTTATGGGATTGGTGCAGATGAGGCAGACGATGATCTTGCTGCTTTTAGGTCTTTTCTAACTTTGGAAAGAATTATTCACCTGCAAAAATCAAGGGAATGCCACCGAAACTACTATTCCGCTGCCTCTCCAAGACGAAATTTTTAAACATCACGACGTGTTCTGAGGGACTAGAATCCTCAAATTATTTTAGTGATAACAACTTTAGCATGGTTCTGATTAATATTCGTTCTATAAGATATAAAACTGATGAATTATTTCTGTTTCTAGAGGAATTGGGGTTTCCACCGATAGTTGCGGTTACTGAGCACTGGCTTGAATTCAACGAGCCTTTTTTTGTAGAAAAATATTCCACTATTGCTAGGCATGACCGTCCAAGTTCAGCTCATGGAGGCACCCTAATTCTCTCTATTACTTTCTATTAAGTGAAGCACTTTATATTATTTGCATTTATAGATCACCTGACTCTTTCGTGGAACTATTTCTTCAGAACCTGCTTAATTTGTTAGATGACCTGCCCCATAAAAGCAGAAAAATTTTATGCGGGGACTTCAACATTAATTATGCTGCTGCTTGTGCTACACAAATATCCCTGGTCAACATATTTGAATCATATGGTCTATCAATGCACATTGATTCTCCTACAAGGATTACAAAAACTTCATCTACCCTAATTGATTATATTGTCTCAGATTTCTCACCCCGTGATGTCTGCGCTACAACTGTTAATGCGGGACTATCTGATCATGAAGCGGTTTATACGAAGTTTAACATCTTTAGCAAGTCCTCCTCGAAAACTCGACGTTTAGGCAGGATTTTTTCCGGTCGGAACTTTCGTAAATTGCAAAATCTATGCTTAACCTCTGAGTGGCACTTTCCTTCTATGGACATCGATTATAATTTCAGTGATTTTTTGAATAAGCTGGTCTGTATCTTCAATAAAACATTCCCTTTAATCACAGTTGAGCAAAAACATCGCAAACCCTGGACTACCAAAGGTGTCCGCATATCAGCCAAAAACATGCGTTCACTACTGTATATCAAGAAATTTACTACCAACGTCTCTGTTACTGAATATATCACCAAGTACAGGGCAATCTATTTAAAACTTATAAAATCAGCTAAAAATTGTACTATCAAAATCGTCTCCGAAGCTCTAAAAGTGTTGCAAAAGAAACTTGGTTCATAATAAACGATCTTCGAAATAAAACTCACACAGCTCAGACATTTTCCCTTCCAGACCCAGAAAATCTAAATGAATACTTTGTAATGTGAGTAAAAATATAACATCAACTATTGTGTCACAACAAGATCCCATTTCCTATCTCCCTAATTCAAGAAAGGTTTCGAATTCATTCTTTATAAGACCGGTTGATAAATCTGAACTGATCCAAACAATCAATAGTATCAAAAGCAAATCTTCCTGTAGTACCGATTAGTCTAGGCGCCAGAGGGGTCACCGTGTCATATTCAATTCTGATGGACAAACTCAACGGTTTCTTATGGATTTTTGGCTGCTGATTACGAATTTCGAGGGGGAATTTCGATCCGAGTGGTCAAAAAATTGTTATAAACAATTTAATTGTTTATAAATTGTTTATAAGGCTCTGGCTCATAAACTTAAAGAGATAAAAAAGAATATTTCAAATAAAATTTGTTCGTTAATAAAAAACGAAGAAAAAAACGTTTACTAAACTTAAATCCAGCGTAACTATCCACTATCCACTTAAATAAAGATATTGTAAAATTAGTGCACAATGCAAATTGCAAATTGCAAAATAAGTATTTTTCGAAGCTTTATCGATCGTAACTCGGCTTTTACGCATGCAAATAAGTCTTAGAAGGTGTCGTTTTAAAGCTTAATTAACAGGCTTCTAAACAAAGTTTGTTAAATTACTTGATCTTCATTTGTTTTAAAGTTATACCCGTTTGAAGTTACAATTTTCTTAAAAATATTGTACATTCATTTGTTTATAAGGGTTTCAAGCAAATTTGAGCTATAAACATTTATATTTTAATTAACAATAATGATAGAAAAACTCAAAAGGAACAATTTGAGGTTACGAAAATGTTCATAAGTTTATTTTTGGCCAAGATGTCGATATTTTAATGGCGCGCGCTATGAGGCGCAAGATCGGCTCACCGCGTAAAGGTTCAGGCGCTAACTTCTCGATGCAAATTATAATTTCTATGTATACATACGTTATCTTCATTTTTTATTTTTGAAGATCCTAATAAAATGTTATCACATAATTCTTATAATTAAATCATCATACTGTACCTCGTATCACCTTTCATTCTATTTACATTGTCTTCTATTTTTTGCACTAAATGAGAAAAAAACATTAAAAACTAATATTTCAAAAGTATAACGGAAAAGTAAGTTGATATTATTTATTAATACTATTTTTACAAATATTTTTTTCATGCATCTGCAAATCTGCATAGAGATATACAAAGAATATCAGCTTTTTTACATCTGCATAAGTTCTTAGCGAAATTTTAACAGTTACATGGTGGTACGAGTCTGTTCTTGTAGGCAGTAAAACTAAAACTTTTTGAGGCTTCAGAGTCTAATTATCTATATGATATCCATATAAAGTGGATCTAGTTCTTTTGCAGCATCATCAAGTCCCGTCAATTGTGTGTATGCTGCCACATCATGAATGCTCGTTTTATATGCAATGATGATGCTGCAAAAGAACTCGATACATTTTTATATGGATATCACATATTGGCTCATTTTCATGCGTAGAAGCCGAGTTACGATCGATAAAGCGTCGAAGAATACATACTTACTTGAACGTGAGCAAATCTTGCGCCTCATAGCGCGCCATTAAAATTTCGACATCTTAGCCAAAAATAAACTTACGAACATTTTCGTAAGCTCAAATTGTTCCTTTTGAGTTGTTTTATCATTATTTTTAATTAAAGTTTGAATGTTTATAGCTCAAGTTTGCTTGAAACCTTTATAAACAAATTAATGTACAATTTTTTTAAGAAAATTATAACTTCAAGCGGGTATAACTTTAAAACAAATGAAGATCAAATAATTTAACAAACTTTGTTTGGAAGCCTCTTAATTAAGCTTTAAAAGGACACCTTATAACGCTCATTTGCATGAGTAGAAGCCGAGTTACGATCGGTAAAGCTTCGAAAAATACTTATTTTGCAATTTGCAATTTGCATTGTGCACTAATTTTACAATATCTTGAGTTCTAATTGTCGGATTTAAGTTTAGTAAAGGTTGTTTCCTCGTTTTTTATTCGGGAACAAATTTTATTTGAAACATTTTTTTTATCTCTTTTAGTTTATGAGCCACAGCCTTATAAACAATTTATAAACAATTAAATTGTTTATAACAATTTTTCGACCACTCGGATCGAAATCCCCCCTCGAAATTCGTAATCAGCAGCCCAAAATCCATAAGAAACCGTTGAGTTTGTCCATCAGAATTGAAAATGACACGGTGACCTCTATTTGGCGCCTAGACTTGTAGATGGACTATCCATAAAAATTTTCTCAAATCTCCCAGACGATGTGTTAAGAGTCCTCATCTCTCTAATTAATGATTCTTTTGAGAAAGGTAAATTTCCAGAGTGCCTAAAGACGGCCATCATTATTCCTCTTCATAAGGGTGGTGAAAAATTTAATGCCTGCAATTATAGACCTATTGCATTACTACCGGTACTCTCCAAAATTATTGAGAGACTCATAAAAGCCCGACTTATGTCCTTTCTCGTTGATAACAAGATTTTATCACAAAATCAGTTCGGCTTTTTAAATAATAAATGTACCACCGGTGCCATGTTTTCTGTACTACATGAGGTTTATCAAGCTTTAAACAATAATCTGCACACTGCCACTGTTTTTTGTGATTATGCCAAAGCTTTTGATTGTGTAAATCACGACATTTTGTTAAAAAAACTAGATTTCTATGGAATTCGAGGTATTTCTTTGAACTGGTTTCAATCTTATTTGGATAATAGGAAACAACTGGTTAGAGCAAATGATACAGACTCTAGTCTCAAAAATGTTGTATGTGCGGTACCACAAGGTTCAGTATTGGGTCCTCTACTTTTCCTTATCTTTATTAACGACATCACTAGTTTAAAAATCGGTGGAAAAGTTTTTCTTTTTGCTGACGATACCAGTATCACTTGGAGCAACTCAAATATCACAACCCTTCATGCTACTATAACTTCTGATCTACTCACAATAAAATCCTGGTTCGATTCTAATTTACTCTCCTTTAACGTAGATAAAACAGTAGCATTACCCTATAAAGGAACTCTTCAACCCTTACCTCTTCATAACAGCCAGATCAGTATCGTTGATTCTGTAAAGTTTCTTGGTATTTTTTTAGATTGCAACCTTAAATGGTCCCTTCATATCGATGTGTTAAGCAAGAAACTATCCTCAGCTTGCTTTGCAATAAGATCTGTTTGGAAGGAAATGAATTTAGCCTTTTCCAAAATAACATACTTTTCATTGTTCGAGTCCAATCTTCGATATGGTCTGCCTTTTTGGGGTTCTGGTACAGCTGCCCAATCCGATGTTATTTTTAAATTACAAAAAAGAGCAATAAGATATCTGTTTGGCCTCAGAAGAACAACACATTGCAGAAGCTACTTCAAAGATCACAGGATTCAAAGACCGTCCGCACATGGGGCGACGCTCGAACTACTCGACTCGATTCCAGTCACGTAGGCAGAGCCTATTTTACTTTAAATCAGACCTGAGGCACTACACAATTTTCGGACCCCTAAGTATAATTTAATAATAATAATAACTTTTTTAAATGTATTAATAATTTAATAGAAATATAGTTGCACAAGAAAATAAAATTTTTATGAACAATAAATAAAGTTTATATTTAAACAATTAAACATTGTTTAAGGGGATAGGCACAAACTTTCGGTTTCAATGTTATTTAAATGCATTCATTTTTTTTCGAAGCCTGAGAAAACTAATAAGTATTTTTGAAAAATTTAAACGCAGAATGAAAGATTACATTACTACCGAGGGCCAAAAGTCCCTGAAATCTTCAATAATGTTTATTTTAATAAGTTCCAGGGGTGAAAAAAGAGAAAATGAGTGTAATTTTTAATTTTAAATACATAACATCTTATTCGACCCTCGGTAATAATGTAATCTTTCATTGTGCTTCTAATTTGTTTTTAAATATTTGTAAGTTTTTTGAGGATTCGAAAAAATGAAAGCATTTAAAGAGCATTGAAGCCGAAAGTTTGCGCCTATCCACTTAATTATAAGTCTTATGGTTATCATTGCCTGTTCGTAAAATGAAAGAATTTTGAAAATTTGTTTTGTTATTGTAATAAACATGTTTTGTTTGATGATCTTTCTGGGCCCCATTCAAATACGGGCCCGAGGCAGGTGCCTCACGGGCCTAGTGGTAAAATAGGCCCTGCACGTAGGTCTCTCCCCGCCAGTAAAGTTCCTTCGTTGTGGCATTGAGCTCCCTTCACGGAGCGTTTAGGATTGCGATCCGTAGTGCACGAGATAGTTCGAGTGAGACGCATGTTTTCAGTCATAATAGGTAGTTTATTTTATTTGTTTCCTTCGTTTTTTGTTGTTTTTTTGCGCTGAATGAAATTGAACTTTTATTTTAAGATCGGTGCATGTTATGTTCGTTAACTGTAGTACTACCTACTAACTTTGTGGAAATATATTGTTTGTAATATAAAATTCTGAAAACATTTAGCTTCTGTTTCTAGGTGTTTAATATAAAATTCGTTGGGGAAGTAGAAAAATGTCCTCAGTATAATTCTCATTGTATTCAAATTATACTAAAAATGTAACAATACCGTACTTTTCACAGATCGAAATAGTTGCTTTGGTTAATATATAAAAAATGCATTTTTCCTGGTTGGAAGATGTGAGCAAACTAAATCGACTAGTGTGAGGAGAACAATCGCTTGTGCCGCAGGGTTCGTACAAGACGAGCAAGACGCGCGAGCTTCGAGACGTGTCTTCGATCGACCCATGTGCGGACGGCCTAACATTACCTTCTTTATATATTTTAGAAACTGTTTGCTTAATTCGTAAACATCTACATATCTTTCCAGCAAGACCTAGACATGACTATTCCACCAGAAATTCTACCTTTGACATCTATTTACCGATCCAGTCCAGTGAGTTAGTAAATAAATCTATATTATATTCTGCAAAAAAACTATACAACCATCTCCCCCTACAACTTAAATCTGCAACATCTTTCCCCAAGTTCCGTAAAATGATAAAAGCCTATTTATCTGAAAGACCATATTATTCAATAGCAGAGTTTCTTAACCAATAACAGTATTCTTCAATAATAATAACTGTATTCAATAACAGTAACCAAGAACTTACAGTATTCTTATGTATAAGTAGAATCTTAATTTATATTTGAGTGTCATATGCAGCAGTATAACGTATTAAATTACTTATTTAATTTCTTACGGTAGACTACGCAATTTGCATTTTTTTTATTTTTCGATAGATTGTTACTGATTTTTATTTCACTTTATTATGTTTTATTTATGTTGACGATTTGTATAATTTTAGTAAATTGTATTTGTTATTGTTTTTATTTATGATTCTTGTAAGCTTTGTCTATTTGTTAAATTTTTCATGACAATAAAGCATATTTCTATTCTATTCTATTCTAGAAAATGCTGTGTTTTATGCTGAAAATATTAAGACCAGAATAATTTATTACTACTTACTCTTTAGTGCCATTGTATTCATATAAAGCTTTTACCAGACCACGTGAGGGATCTGTCCGAAATTTACCAGAATACTTAAACAAAAGTGTGTGCTTTCCCGGTTGGATGGAACCAGAATTATATTTGACTGTTATTCTTTCGTCTGTATTTTCTACGTAATAACCTTTTATTTGATTAATATAAACATCAGTTATATTTAGTTCATCGCTATGTAATGTAATCCCATTTAAATTTTCTTTAGTCACTACATAAATGATGACTTGTCCATGAAATACATTATTATCTAAATCAGGTTTGATTACGATTTCATAGGTTGTTGGTACAGCTTCTGATAAATTGAGTCGATAGTTACAACATTCTAAAAAAATAATTACAGTGAACTCTCCCTTAAACGGACAGTAGTCATTGCGCATAAAGTGTCCGTTTAAAGGAGGTGTCCGTTAAAGAGAAAAAAATATATATGTTAACTTAAGTAAAATATATGTTACTATGTAAATTAAAAAAAAAGTATGTATTTATGATGTACCTATATTACAGGGCTGGCCAAACTGTGGCTCGCGAGCCACATGTGGCTCTTTGAAGGATTATTTGTGGCTCATTGAAGGATTATATTTGTGGCTCTCAATAAAAATGTACCTGAATTACTTTTAATTTTTGTGTTTTAAAATGTCTTAAATTACTGACAACAAATATAAAAGACTGTGTAAGATCATGACTTAGACAAGGAGACCCCTTATCACCGTTGCTATTCAATTTATCTTTAGAATATGTAATAAGTAAAATATTATCTGAGCTGAGCGCACAGGGGGATTTGCGAATCGAGGATCAAAACTATTTTTGGCATTTGCTGATGATCTAAATGACAACCACATATAAAAAGAGGTATCAGCAAGAATAGCTGTGTGGAAAAGAGCATAATACTCCCTGTCATCATTAGTAAGATCTAAACTGCTAAAAATACAATCTAAATTAAGACTGTATGTCAGTTATTCGCTCAATTGTTACATATGGAAGTGAAACATGGACTCTACATCAGCGGGAAATAAATAAGCTACTGGTGTTTGAAAGGAAAGTTCTCAGAATGATATTTGGCCCTCTCATAGAGATGAATTGACAGGAGAGTGGAGAAGGCGCCGCAAAGTTCAATTGGTGACTGTGTATGGACTGAAAACATCGTAAGATATGTAAAAGCTAAGATAAGATGGGCGGGTCATGTGGTAAGATTAGAGGAAGACATACTGTTAATGACAGTGTTTTTTGAGAGACGGTAGATCAGTAGGCCGTCCAAGAAAAAGATGGAAGGATGATGAAGAATTGAAGTATCCTGAATTAGTAAAGGTTGCTTGTAGAATTATTTGCATATTTGAATCAACGAGATAAACCATTTTATTTCAGTTTAAAATTTGTGTAGTCCAAACAGTCACAGAAAAACTTAATACCTTTGTTACACTTTTAAAAGACTGTTTAATTGCGGCTCGCGAAAAATTTCAAATTTTTAAAAATGGCTCGATATCAAGGAGCTTGGCGACCCCTGCAGTATATTATAATAGAAATATTAGTTTATCGTTACATAACACAAGTAAGTTGTGGATGAGACGCAACATTGTCTAGGAACAAAAGAACTTTTTGATTTTCTTTCTGCCTTCTTCTATCAAATTTATTTAGCCAGTCTGTCATGATTTTCCTTGTCAACCACGACTTCTTATTGCTGGATTTTTCGATAGGTAATTGTTCTACGTGTGAACCATTGAACCAACGAGAGTTTTTACTTTTCCCGGTTACCAGTGGCTTTTCTTTGTTCCCCATCATTTTGGAGCAAAATAGAAGTGCGATCCTATCTTTAGAAGCCACTGTACCTTTCTCCTTTCAGGGTATAAGATATTTTGGGTAATACTCTAAACTAAAAATAATCCCGTCTCATCTGCGTTAAAAATGTCTCGCGAAGAGTATAGGTACTTTCATTAAAGTGAGCAGTTTTTCCTTTCAATTAGAAACCACTAATACATCTACAGCAGTTGCTTCGCCAAATACAGATTTGAAGGAAATATTTTGTCACTTACAAAATTTCTCGAGCCATCCACAAGAAGATTTCTTATCAACATTTAGTTCCGTATAACTTCTAATGCCTTTTCTTGAATAATTTTACCAGAAACAGGAATATTTTCAGACCGCCCTTTACAAAACCAATCTAAAAGAACAATAACTGAGGGTGCTGCATTAGACCGATAATAAATATTATTATCCGTCTAATGCAGCACCCTCGGTTTTCTCTTGGCTTCTAGGTTTCCCCTCTCAGAAAACTGATTAAATTAAATCACGTTTCTGTTTCAAATTTTCACTGGCTTGAGGTTTTCCAATTCGAAATTTTTCTGCTGTCTAACATTGGTCTAACTAAAGGCCGGTTTTCACGCTAGGTCTTATTGTACCTACGTTTTGTTGGATAGGACAAATCCTATACAATAAAACGTGGCGTGTAAACAGCGTAAGACATAGCGTGAAAACCGGCCTTTACACTTATGCGTCTCCCCATAATGAACCAAATAGATTTTTTTCTTTCAAACTTAAAAACTTCCTTTTGGCGGACGCCATATTATTCACGTTACAAAACGTTCAAAAACTAAAATTGTTTCAATTACCCTAAATACATATTATTTACATGTTCAAATATAGACCCAAAGTTTATTGTGAAAATCTAATCCGAAAATAAAGTTTTTAGGAAAAAACACTCATAAAAATACAAGTTCTATTGTATATTATGCTTAATCAGACATTTCGGTTAAAATTCTTGAATATTTATTCCAGTCAAAACACAATTTAATAAGTTCCTGGTGTCGTATTTCTTTCTTGGACGGACACATACAATACTTTTTTATTGCTTACAAGTAATAAAACTGTAGTGCTGATAACGTGAACAGTATCAAATATCACGTCATGGGCATCGATATTGATTTGAAATAATAAATGTAGTTGTTGTAAAATATTTAGAAAAAAACGTTAAGTTTTTTCATTTACTGTCCGAATTTACGTCTAATTTACTGTCCGCGTCCGTTGTTGAGAGTGTTCGTCGAAGGGAGTTAAAAGTACAGGTTCATATATCGCTGAATGGTTTTTGTTTTAAAAATCGTCCGTATAGAGGAGGTGTCCGTTAAGAGAGAGTTTACTGTACAATAACTCTCTCTTGAACGGACAGTAGTCGTTCCACATAGAGTGTCCGTTTAAGGGAGGTGTCCGTTGAAGGGAAAAAAATATGTTGACTTAATTTAAAAAAAAGGGCGTGTGTAGTATGTAGGTATGAATATAAATAGAAATAATATTAGTTTAACATTACATAACACAAGTTGTGTATGAGACGTGAATGTCACAGCATTGACTAAGAACAAAAAACTTTTCGATTTTCTCTCTTCATTCGTCTATCAAATTTATTTAGCTAGTTTGTCATGATTACCCTTGTCATCCAAGACCACTTATTGCTTTACTATTCGATAGATAATTATTATTAATTCAATAATATTTAAACCAATAATTGACGAATCATCTTGATTTTTTTTGTGCATTATATACAGGGTGATTGATTATTGGGGCAAAGCTTCTTAGATCCGTTATAGTAATAGATAGCAATAAAACTTAATAACAAAAATTGTAGCCAACTTTGAGCTTCACATTACAAAATTAGTTAGAATGTTACCCTGTAACCTTAGGTAGCTGTAAAAATTTTGGTGGCTAATAAAATGACAATATAAAACCGTATAAACCTTCCCTGAACTTCCACAAATAATTCAACATCAAAATTAGCCAAATCGGTCCACACATTCTCGAGTTTTAGCGAGACTAACGCACAGCAATAGATTTTTATATACAGTGCTAGTCAAAAGTCCGTACCCCCCCTCGTATCTTTTGAACGGTTATACTTATAATAGTGGAATTTGGAGGGAGGAAATAAACGGATATAGGCTTCTTAACTAGTCATGACAGGTGACGTAATAGTGACAGATGACGTTACAGCGCCACTATGACAGATAATTTTAAATGGGACCTTATGGCAAGTGATACCTCGTTTGAAAGGTATTGAAAATACCTATCCAGTCATACTATTTTTTTGGGTTTAACTTGATTTTGATTTTGGTGAATAAATTAAATAAATATAACATTGTAGTTTCGTATTTAACTAATAAAAATTCAAATGTCCGCCTATGGTTTTTTTGTCAAAAAAGTTGACGTTTTTCAGTTCTCTAGTAGTTTTTACGTCAACGTCAACCTTTTTGACAAGTAATCATAGGCGGAGGTTTGAATTTTTATTAATTAAATGCGAAACTGCAATTTTATATTATTTCATTTATTCATCAAAATGAGCTTAAACTCAAACAAAATTAGTATGACTGAATAGGTATTTTCAATACCTTTCAAACGAGGTATCACTTGCCATAAGGTCCCATTTAAAATTATCTGTCATAGTGGCGCTGTAACGTCATCTGTCACTATTACGTCACCTGTCATGATTGGTTAAGAAGCCTACATCCGTTTATTTCCTCCCTCCTAATCTCACTGTTATAAGTATAACCGTTCAAAAGATACGAGGGGGGGTACGGACTTTTGACTAGCACTGTATAAGATGCAAAATTTTAGATGGCTATTAAAAAATAACGGTCGAAAATAGAAAAGTGAAAATTTAGGGTTGTATTTACCTTTGCCTTCCACATCACATAAAATTAAGAAAAAACAGTTTGATCAAAAAAATAAAAAAATATTTTAGGGGGGCAGCCCCCGTTACGACGTACGGATATGAAAAATACATAACAACCTATTCTCGGTCCGGTCAAATACACGCGGAAAATTTCATAAAAATCTATTCAGTCGTTCTCGAGTTATGTGTTGGTAACTGTCACGACCTTCTTTTGTTTATATAGATGTAAAATATTTAAATGGCCATTAAAAAATAACAGTTAGTGATAGAAAAGTGAAAATTTAGGGTTGTATGTATCTTTACGTTCCACATCATATGCAATTAAAAAAAAAAGAGTTTGTCTGAAAAACTAGAAATAAATATAAGGGTGGCAAGCCCCCTTAAGACGCACGGGTATGAAATATAGATAACGACCCACTCCCGGTCCGGTCGAGTACACTTGCAAACTTTCATAAAAATCGGTCAAGTCGTTTCGGAGGAGTATGGCAACAAACACTGCAAAAAGAGCATTTTATACATATAGCTGTAAAAATTTTGGTGGCTACTAAAATGACAATATAAAACCGTATAAACCTTCCCTGAACTTCCACAAATAATTCAACATCAAAATTAGCCAAATCGGTCCACACATTCTCGAGTTTTAGCGAGACTAACGCACAGCAATAGATTTTTATATATAAGATGCAAAACTTTAGATGGCTATTAAAAAATAACGGTCGAAGATAGAAAAGTGAAAATTTAGGGTTGTATTTACCTTTGCCTTCCACATCACATAAAATTAAGAAAAAACAGTTTGATCAAAACAATAAAAAAATATTTTAGGGGGCAGCCCCCGTTACAACGTACGGATATGAAAAATACATAACAACCTATTCTCGGTCCGGTCAAATACACGTGGAAAATTTCATAAAAATCTATTCAGTCGTTCTCGAGTTATGTGTTGGTAACTGTCACGACTTTCTTTTGTTTATATAGATGTAAAATATTTAAATGGCCATTAAAAAATAACGGTTAGTGATAGAAAAGTGAAAATTTAGGGTTTTATGTATCTTTACGTTCCACATCATATGCAATTAAAAAAAAAGAGTTTGTCTGAAAAAATAGAAATAAATATAAGGGTGGCAAGCCCCCTTAAGACGCACGGGTATGAAATATAGATAACGACCCACTCCCGGTCCGGTCGAGTACACTTGCAAACTTTCATAAAAATCGGTCAAGTCGTTTCGGAGGAGTATGGCAACAGACACTGTAAAAAGAGCATTTTATACATATAGCTGTAAAAATTTTGGTGGCTACTAAAATGACAATATAAAACCGTATAAACCTTCCCTGAACTTCCACAAATAATTCAACATCAAAATTAGCCAAATCGGTCCACACATTCTCGAGTTTTAGCGAGACAAACGCACAGCAATAGATTTTTATATACAGTGATGAGCGCGCTAATAACCGGCAAAATAGCACAAAAGATGGAAAACGTATTAATTTGTGAGATAAAAAGAAATGAAACTAATTGGGCTGGGAAATTTAGCGCTATTAACTTATAAATTTACATTATATTGGTTGTTTCCCACCTTTAGACGTATCGCATGAGTTTGGCAACTACCACTGTCACAGTGACAGTTTTAGTTGGCATACTCCTCTGATAAGTGTGAAGGTGGGAAACAATCAATATAATGTAAATTTTTAGGTTAATATCGCTAAATTTCCCAGCTCGACTAGTTTCATTTCTTTTTATCTTACAACTTTATACGTTTTCCATCTTTTGTGCTATTTTGCCGGTTATTAGCGCGCTCATCACTGTATAAGATGCAAAACTTTAGATGGCTATTAAAAAATAACGGTCGAAGATAGAAAAGTGAAAATTTAGGGTTGTATTTACCTGTGCCTTCCACATCACATAAAATTAAGAAAAAACAGTTTGATCAAAAAAATAAAAAAATATTTTAGGGGCGCAGCCCCCGTTACGACGTACGGATATGAAAAATACATAACAACCTATTCTCGGTCCGGTCAAATACACGTGGAAAATTTCATAAAAATCTATTCAGTCGTTCTCGAGTTATGTGTTGGTAACTATAACGACTTTCTTTTGTTTATATAGATGTAAAATATTTAAATGGCCATTAAAAAATAACGGTTAGTGATAGAAAAGTGAAAATTTAGGGTTGTATGTATCTTTACGTTCCACATCATATGCAATTAAAAAAAAGAGTTTGTCTGAAAAAATAGAAATAAATATAAGGGTGGCAAGCCCCCTTAAGACGCACGGGTATGAAATATAGATAACGACCCACTCCCGGTCCGGTCGAGTACACTTGCAAACTTTCATAAAAATCGGTCAAGTCGTTTCGTAGGAGTATGGCAACAAACACTGTAAAAAGAGCATTTTATACATATAGCTTTAAAAATTTTGGTGGCTACTAAAATGACAATATAAAACGGTATAAACCTTCCCTGAACTTCCACAAATAATTCAACATCAAAATTAGCCAAATCGGTCCACTCATTCTCGAGTTTTAGCGAGACAAACGCACAGCAATAGATTTTTATATATAAGATGCAAAACTTTAGGTGGCTATTAAAAAATACCGGTCGAAGATAGAAAAGTGAAAATTTAGGGTTGTATTTACCTTTGCCTTCCACATCACATAAAATTAAGAAAAAAACAGTTTGATCAAAAAAATAAAAAAATATTTTAGGGGGGCAGCCCCCGTTACGACGACGGATATGAAAAATACATAACAACCTATTCTCGGTCCGGTCAAATACACGCGGAAAATTTCATAAAAATCTATTCAGTCGTTCTCGAGTTATGTGTTGGTAACTGTCACGACCTTCTTTTGTTTATATAGATGTAAAATATTTAAATGGCCATTAAAAAATAACGGTTAGTGATAGAAAAGTGAAAATTTAGGGTTGTATGTATCTTTACGTTCCACATCATATGCAATTAAAAAAAAAGAGTTTGTCTGAAAAAATAGAAATAAATATAAGGGTGGCAAGCCCCCTTAAGACGCACGGGTATGAAATATAGATAACACCCTGTAATTTTATTTTATGTTCAAATTCTTGTTAACTTCCCCATTACAAAAATATAAAGGTTTGTTATATTATACATGGTATTTACAAATAGTCTAGGCGCCAAATAGAGGTCGCCGTGTCCTTTTCAATTCTGATGGACAAACTCAACGGTTTCTTATGGATTTTTGGCTGCTGATTACGAATATTTCGAGAGTGGATTTCGATCCGAGTGGCCAAAAAATTGTTATAAACAATTTACTTACTTACTTACTTAGTCCTAAGCCTTTCTACCTTTAGGTGTTAGGCTGGTGGGGTTGAGTTTGGCATTGTAGTCTCCATGCTTTCCGATCTTGCGTTAGGTTTCTTGCACTTTCCAATGTCAATCCCTCCTTCTCGACTTCTTTCCTGATTTCATCTACCCACATAGCTCTTGGTCTTCCTCTTTTGTTTTTCCCCTGCACTCTAGTTTCGAACACTCGTTTTGTAAGTCTCTCTTTCGACATTCTACACACGTGCCCGAATCATCTAAGTTTTCCCTCCACTATTTTTTCATTGATTGGTTCCAGTTTTAGGTTTTGTCTAATTGTTTCGTTTCGTATTTTGTCTGTCCTCTTTCTGTTTGCTATTTTCCTCAGGAAACTCATTTCCATAGCATTGACTCTGGATTTTTGTCTCCCCGTCAATGTCCATGTCTCGCTGCTATACATGATTGTTGGTCTAACTACTGATTTAACGACTGCCGTTTTTATTTTCTCCGGTATCTCTTTTTTCCCCAAAAATGTTGTTTTCATAGCGTTAAATAAGCTTCCTGTTCGTCCCATTCTCTCGTTTATTTCCATGTCTTGTTTACCATTTGCTTCGATTATTACTCCTAGGTATTTAAAATATTCCACTTGCTCTAGTTGTTTCCCGTCTAATTCTATTGCGTGTGTCTTCTTCGTATTTGAAATTATCATTGTTTTGTTTTCTCTGTATTAATTTTCATATTTATGTTTGATAGTTCTTCTTCTAGGATTTCAAGATTGTTCTGTAGGTCTTCTCTGTTTTCTGCTATCAATACCATGTCGTCTGCGAATAGTAGCTCCGATAGTTGAGTCCGTTTCATTTGCCAGTATCCTAATGTTAGTTTCCTCATTCTTCTCTTGGCTTTCTTTATCGCTTCATCCAGTACCACTGAGAATAGCAGTGGACTCAGCACGCATCCCTGTTTGACGCCTTGACTTGTAGTAAATTCTCTGTATTCCTCGTTATTGGTTCTTATTGTATTTGTATTATTTTTGTACATATCCTTTATTACTTCTATTATGTGTCTGTCGACTCCCCTTTCTTTTAGTGTCTTCCATACGTCCTTTCTTCGGATTCTGTCAAACGCCTTTTCCAGGTCAATGAAGCACATATGTATCTCTCCATTCTTCTTGATTACCTTCTCACTTACTTGTCTTAATGTGAATATTAGGTCTTGCGTGCTTCTGTCCTTCCTGAATCCACACTGTGTGTCTTCCATAGTTGTTTCTATTTGGGTTTTTATTCTTGTCTCTATTATTCTTGCGAATACCTTCCCAGGGATACTTGATATGGTGATACCTCGGTAATTATTACAGTTTCTCTTGTCTCCTTTTTTGTGTATTGGTAATATAATGTCTTTCTTCCAGTCCTTTGGTAATTCTGCTCTATTTCTGATATCATTCATTAGTTCTTTCATGCTATCAATTCCCTCTGTCCCCATGAACTTTATCATTTCTGGGGTAATATGATCCTTGCCTGGTGCGTTGCCCAATTTTACTCTTTCCATTGCTTTCTCTAATTCCTCTCTTGTTATGGATTCCACTTGTTGTTCTTCATTCCTTTCTTGTATCTCCCCTATGTTGTCCGTGTCTGCATGAGTTAGCTCTTTGATATGTTCTCTCCATCTTTCCATTATTTGTTTTTCTTCTGTTAGTACGTTTCCATTCTTGTCTTTTATATTCGGCATCGTGTGCTCTTTCTTTTGTCTGAGTTGTTTTAATGCGCCGTAGAAGAGTTTTTGGTTTTCCCTATAATTTTTTGTCATTTTTTGTCCAAATCTCTCCCATGACCTTTTCTTTCCTGCTTTCACCGCTATTTTAACCTCTTTCCTTTTTTCTTTATATGTCTCGTAATCTTCCGGGTGTTTTGTACTTAGGTATCTCTTCCATTTTTCTTTTTTTGTTCTTTATTTTCTCTCGTATTTCTTCCGTCCACCATTCCGTTGTCCTCATGTTGGTATTTGCTATTTTTGTTTTCCCACAAGTTTCCTCAGCTGCTTTGATTATGCTGGTTTTTAGATATTCCCATTTTTCTTCTATATTTGTATTTTTTGCCCTACCTTTCAGAGTATTATCTAATTTTTCTTGGAATTTCTTCTTATATCTTTCCTCTTTTAATTTGTAACTTTTTATTTTTTCGTTTACTACCTTTCTTCTCTTTTCTTCTTTTTCTTCTGTTGTTCTAATTCTCATTATTACTAGATGGTGGTCACTGCCAATCTCTGAGCCTCTTTTCACTTTCGTATCCTGTACTCTTTTCCATTTGTTGCTGCTTACCAAAAAGTAATCTAAGATTGATTTTTCGTTTCTGCTGTCTTGTACTCTCGTGTATTTGTGTACTTCTTTATGTTTAAATTTTGTATTTGTTATAACTAGTTTGTTCTCCATACATATTTCTATTATTCTTTAACCATTTCTGTTTAGTATTTCTTCTCCTTCTTTTCCCATGCACTCCTCTATTCCGCTGTTGTTGTTTCCGACTCTACCGTTTAGATCTCCCATTACAATTATGTTTTCTTCCCCGTCATCAATTTGCATTTGGAGCTTCTCGAAAAATTTATCTTTCTCTTCCTTTCTTGCATCTTCATTTACTCCGTAGGCTGTTATTATTGTCCATATTTCTTCGTCCATCAGTTTCATTTTCACCGATAATATTCTCTGGTTAACATGTTTCTTCTATAACGTGTTGTAGTCTATTCGGTGCAATTATTATCCCGACTCCTTCTTTTGCTCTCTCTTTTGTATCCGCTCCTACCCAAAGTAACCAATATCCTTTGTGTATTTTCTTAAAACCTTTTCCTTTCATCTTCGTTTCCGTTATTCCTAGTATTTCTATTTTTTGTTTTATCATTTCTTCTACATTGTTGTGTGTCCGGTCTCATTATTTTTTATTACTTTTTTGGAGTCATTTCCCCGATGTTTCTGTGAATTTGTATAATTTTCTCATTATTATGGTCCCATTTCCACTCCTTCCTATTAATCTCCAGTTTCATGTATCCTATCTTCGTAGTATTACCTTTGTCTTTTTCTTCTTTTGCCATTTTCCTAATTTTTGCTTATATTTCCCTTTCCTTTCTTGTTAAATCTGATTCTATATACACCTTTTGTCCCTGTAGATTCTTCAGTTTTCCTTTGTTTTTTAGTACACTTAGCTTATCCGTTAGGTTTTCCATTTCTGCTACAAAAATTTGGTCTCCGATCTTCACCGCTCCTCTCAGTTTGACCTGTAATTTCAGATTTCTTCCTATGAAGTGTTCTACTGACTCCTTTACTGGTTTTCTGTCGTTAGGATCCAGTGTTAGGCCCTTTAATACTATATTTTTTCTTCGTCTATCTTTTTCCAATTGTTCTATTCTTTTGTTTGCCATTTTTAAACCTTCTTCCAATTTTTTGTTTTTTTCTTTTAGCTCTTTAATATATTCCATCGTTTCCTTTTGGTCTTTCCGTATGGTTCTTATTTCTGCCATCATTTCATCATTTTTCCACATAACTTCCCGCATCATTTTTATCATCTCTTCATTTGTATCGTTGCTTTTATTCGGTGTTCTTCTCGTCATATTACTCTTTTCAAAATACAATTTATCCCCTTTATATTTTTTATTCTTCGATTCTTCGTCGCTACTATATTCGTTCCTTCTATTGGTTTCCTTTCGAATTGTTGTTAAACAATTTAAATGTTTATAAATCGTTTATAAGGCTCTGGCTCATAAACTGTGTATGTGTTTATGTTTTATTGGCACTGGTTTAAGCAACCAACTGGCCAGTCAATGTGTTTTGAATTCTCTCTTTTACAAAATACATGCTTAGTATCTAAATTTAAAACTATTAGTACTACTAAGTTTTTTTTACTCTGTTTTTTTATTTTTTTTTTAATATATTTTTTTACATTTTTTTATTACATTTTTTTTTTAGTTTTTTTTTTATTTATTTTTTTGTATATTTTTTTATCGCGCTAAGACCTAAACTCAATTCAACCTCGCTCATAAACTAAAAGAGATAAAAAAATAATGTTTCAAATAAAATTTGTTCGTTAATAAAAAACGAAGAAAAAAACGTTTATTAAACTTAAATCTAACAATTAGAACTCAAGATATTGTAAAATTAGTGAACAATGCCAATTGCAAATTGCAAAACAAGTATTTTTCGAAGCTTTATCGATCGTAACTCGGCTTATGCGCATGCAAATGAACCTTAGAAGGTCTCATTTTAAAGCTTCGTTAATAGGCTTCCAAACATAGTTTGTTAAATTACTTGATTTTCATTTGTTTTAAAGTTATACGCATTTGAAGTAATAATTTTAATTATTAATTGAAGTAATAAATTTAAGCTATAAACATTTATACTTTAATTAACAATAATGATAGAAGAACTCAAAAGGAACATTTTGAGCTTCGAAAATGTTTGTAAGTTTATTTTTGGCCAAGATATCGATATTTTAATAGTCTGCTCTGAGGCGCAAGATCGGCTCACCGCGAAAAGGTTCACGCGCTAACTTCTCGATGCAAATTATTATTTCTATGTATATATATATATATATATATATATATATATATATATATATACGTTATCTTCATTTTACATTTTTGAAGATGCTAATAAAATTTTATCCTATAATTCTTATAATTAAATCATCATACCGTATCATAACCTCGTATCACCTTTCATTCTATTTACTTTGTCTTCTATTTTTTGTACTAAATAAGAAAAAACATTAAAAACTAATATTTCAGAAATATAACTAAAAAGTGAGTTGATATTATTTATTAATACTATTTTTACAAACTTTTTGTTTCATGCATCTGAATCGAGATATACAGGGAATCTCAGCTTTTTTACATCTGCATAAGTTCTTAGAGCAATTTTTACAGTTACATGGTGGTACTAAGTCTGTTCTTAGACGCAGTAAAACTAAAACTTTCTGGGGCTTCAGAGTCTAATTATCTATATGATATAGATATAATCTATATCATATAGATATAATCTATATCATATAGATATAAAGTGGATCTAGTTCTTTTGCAGCATCATCAAGGCACGTCAATTGTGTGCATGCCGCTACAACATACGTGCTCGTTTTATATGCAATGATGATGCTACAAAATATCTCGATCCATTTTTATATGGATCTCATGTATTGGCTTATTTGCATGCGTAGAAGCCGAGTTACGATCAATAAAGCTTCGAAAAATACTTATTTTGCAATTTGCAATTTGCATTGTGCACTAATTTTACAATATCATGAGTTATAATTGCTGGATTTAAGTTTAGTAAACGTTTTTTTCTTCGTTTTTTATTAACGAACAAATTTTATTTGAAATATTCTTTTTTATCTCTTTTAGTTTATGAGCTGGAGCCTTATAAACAATTTATAAACAATTATATTGTTTATAACAGTTTTTTGACCACTCGGATCGAAATCCACCCTCGAAATTCGTAATCAGCAGCCAAAAACCCATAAGAAACCGTTGAGTTTGTCCATCAGAATTGAAAAGGACACGGTGACCCCTCTGGCGCCTAGAATAAAAGTTATAACCAATTTTATATGAAAATCGTAACAAGCTCAACTCATTGCATAAATAAAAATAAGCACAAAAGTAATTGATTATTGATGCCATATTTTTTATTTATTGTCAAAATATTCATAAAGGATTGATATTGCCTACTACTACTACTACTACTATCGGTTTACAGCGTTCTCCGACGCCTTCCGACTCCTAACCGCCATTCTTCTCTGTTTAACCATAGACCTGGAGGGATTTCTCTTTCCTCTAGTTCTTTTTCAATTCCCTCCCTCCAGCTTCTTCTCGGCCTTCCTCTTTTTCTTCTCCCTTGTGGTGTCCATGCCAAAATCTGTTTAGGGATTCTGTCATCTGGCATTCTCTGTACATGGCCGTACCATACCAGTTGTTTTGTTTTTATGTCATCAATTATTGTATGTATTACTTCCATCATTTCTCGTATTCTCTCGTTCGGTATCCGATCTCTTCTTGATTTGCCTGCTGCTCTTCTCCAGAAGTCCATTTCTGTTACTAGTAACATTTTCTGGGCTCTTTGTTTCAGTGGCCAAACTTCACTGCCATATGTGATTATACTTTTAAGTATGCTATTGTATATGAGCTGTTTGTTTGCTTTAGATATTGTCTGGTCCCACAGAATGCCGTTCATCATGGATATGGCTTTTCTACCCTGCATGTTTCTGTCTTTTATAGCAGCATCGAGTGTTCCATCTTGAGTTATCTTCATGCCCAGGTACCTGTATTCATCGCAGTGTTTAATTTCTACCCCATCGTTTAATGTAATGGACTGCTTTGTTCCTCCAATACACATGGCTTCAGTTTTCTTAATGTTGACTTCGAGACCCCATTTGTTATATTTTTCTATTAGCTTCTGCGTCATGTAACTTAAGTCGTCATGATCTTGAGCAATCAGAATTTGGTCATCAGCGAAACATAAAGTGTATAGTGTTGTGTCGTCATTGAGAGGGATTCCCATGCAATTACATTTTCTTTTCCACAGCTTGAGTGCTTGTTCCAGATTAATTTTAAAAAGGGTAGGCGAAATACAACAACCCTGTTTCAATCCTTTCGTGATCTTAAATCCCTCAGACATCCTTGATCCAGTTTTAATTTTTGCAGTCGTTCCATTATACAGACTTTGGACTGCTTTGATAATACCTTGTTTAATGTTGGTTTGATGTAGGGTTAACCATAGTTTGCTGAGGGGCACACTGTCATATGCTTTTTGTAAGTCTACGTATACCAGGTGAACTTCTTTATTGACGGCTGTTTTTTTCTCAATAACTTGCGTAATAGAGTACAGGTGGTTTACTGTGGACCGCCCAGCTCTAAAGCCAGCTTGCTCCTCTGCTTCGTAATCTCTATAGTCATTTTCTATTTTGTTCTTAATAAGTTTCCCATACATCCTACTTATTGTGCTGTTTACCGCAATTCCTCTGTAATTTTCGCATTGATCCTTGCTGCCCTTTTTGTGGATTGTTGACATGATAGACAATTTCCATTCTTTTGGTAATTCGGCACCATTTAAGCAATCTTGGAAAAGTTTTCTTAGCTGTTCTTGGAGTTTGTCGGTGCCGGCTTTTACTAATTCTGCAGGGATGTCACCAGGACCAGGGTATTTTCCATTTTTCAGGGATTTGGTTATTTCTTCCATCTCTGATTTACTTATTTGTAATGGTGACGAATTTATATGTACACCTATCATGTTGTCTTCTATGTTAACAAATTCTGGTCTTTGTTCTGTTAGTAATTTTTTGAAATATTCTTCCCATTTTTCCGTTGTTATTGGTGATATAATGTCTTTTTTCTTATTAGTTCTCATATTTTTAATTAATCTCCAACTCTCTGTGCTTCTTCTACCTCCTATGTAACTATTGATTTTTTGGCAGTTCTTTTCCCATGATTCGTTCTTTTTTTGAGTTATCTTCTTTCTTACTTTGGCTTGGGCTTCTTTGTAAATTATTTTATCGTTGTCTGTTTTTGTTGATAGGAACGTTTGGTATTTCCGACGTTTATCTGTAATTTCCTTTTCTACTTCTTCATCCCACCAGTACGGTTTTATTCCTTTATGGTTTTCGTCACATTTCCCCAGATTGATATTGCCAATTTTCTTTATATTGGATACAGGGTGAATCAAAACTCAAGTACATTATTTTCTCAGTAATTTACAATTACCAAAGTACCATTATCGTACTTTAATTTTTATACATATAAGATTTCCTATGTCTAAATTTATTAGTTTTCGAGATATTTTCATTTTTCAGAACAAATTATTAATTACGGGTCTAAATCGTTCCACATTTTATGTAAGTAAAGCCATGACTGATTAAAACTGACAATGTACGATTACTGATTATCATAAATTTAACAATGTATGTAGCAAATAAAGAAAGAAATATAATTTATTAGTAATAAATTTTACAAAAAAATATAACCACAGCATACATTTTTGAAACAATTAAAAACTACTTTTGTGTGTAAGTGTAACAAATTAAGAAAGAAAAATAATTTTTATTAGTTAAATATTTTACAAAAAAAAACACAAACACAAAATACAACATTTTGTGAAAACAATTAAAAACTACTTTTGTATGTAAATGTAACAATGTACCAAATAAAGAACGAAAAATAATTTATCAGTAAAAAATTTTACAAAAAAAACACATGAAAACAAAATACAACATTTTTGAAAAAATTAAAAGTTGTTCAAAATGACCTCCTAACACATTTATGCATGACTAAAAACGGTCATTGAATAAGTTACTTATAGAGTGGAACCCCGATAAGTCGGCTCCCGATAACCCGGAAGTCCGGCTAACCCG
Source organism: Diabrotica virgifera virgifera (assembly GCF_917563875.1). Classification (NCBI taxonomy): domain Eukaryota; kingdom Metazoa; phylum Arthropoda; class Insecta; order Coleoptera; family Chrysomelidae; genus Diabrotica; species Diabrotica virgifera. The sequence goes on along the minus strand of NC_065445.1, from coordinate 132,121,813 downwards.
GACCGATTTTCATCAGACAAACATTTCAACAATAAAAATGTATGTATTATGTTAAAACATTTTATCTGTAGCCGCTTCTGGAATGTCGTATATCCCGCATATGTGAAATGCGCATATCCCACCGATCTTCGCTTCGACCATAATATAATATTTGAGAGAATGGGTATTTGTGTAATTGAACTATACGATAGTAAAAATGACTCATGGCACACGGCGACGGCGGCAGAGCGACGTTTATTATCTCGGGCTATCAGAAACAACAGGCACCTGTTATTCCTTTATTTATTTCCAACTGTCTTAGCATTGACACAACAGAAACTGACTGAGTTTTTTTACCTAGAAATGAACAATACTCTATACTGTATATACTATAATATAGTATAGTATATTATACTCTATCTATACAACTATAGGTAAGTTAGATGTGTACTGTGTATATTTCATTTTATTTCAATTATAACGGACTTTATCTATAAGTATACCGTTGTTTATTAATTTTTACCATACTCTCCCGCTAACCCGGATCGGCCGTGGTCCTGATTAATCCGAGTTATCGAGGTTTTACTGTATTACGAAGCATTTGTAAATTAACACTTTAAAATACACTTTGTATTCTATTTTTCATCTCATCTCTTGTTGGAGGCATTTTATTTTATAACCTTCATTCTTAAACTAACCCCAAAAGAATCGGTCCAGTTTATTAAATTCTGGTAATCTGGGTGGCCACGCTACTTGTTCATGGAAAAATGAAAATGTGTCGAAAACCAATAAATTTAGACATAGGCCTATTTCATACTTTACGACTTCGGTCGTCACGACAAACGGTCACGACAAACACAGCATGACCAAGACTAACTGTCGTGCCGTTGCTCTTCGGCTGTCGTCCAATGTCACTGCAATGGATGACGGTCGTGTCGTGCGGTGCTATCAGTGAACCACGGGCATAAATTAATACTTCCATACTTAACGACAGTTAGTCGTGTAGTACCAGTGAATCCAGTGGCACGTACATAATAGTAAACAATATAGATGAGGAATTTTTACTTTCATTTGTAGATATAATACATAGGTAAGCATCTGGTTGGTATTATTTTATTGTGAGGACAAAAATTTCAATAGACGTTGTGGGCACTTTATCAAAGTGCCGAGGAATAGACCCTATTATAAAATGCATTACTATAAATGTACATATTATAAAAATTAAATCATAAATGTTTCATCGAGAATATCCAAAATTTGTTGTTAATAATTTAAAGATTCTTTTATTGCACAGTTTAGTGTCCATGGGCATAAACGTAGATATATATATATATATATATATATATATATATATATATATATATATATATATATATATATATATATATATATATATATATATATACATCCCGCTATCATTATGTCATCTTTTCATGTTGCAGTCATTTGGCATCACCAAGAAATACTATCATTTTCGAATTTTAATTCGTGTATGTTTGTTGAGCGCATTTTTTAACGCCCTGTATCGTTCTCAGTTTTCTAAAATTTTAATTTTAAAAATTTAAATTATATACAAAAATTTTTACACTTCATAACCATTTTGACTTCCACCACATAAAAATGTGTATTTCCCATCATTTTGCCGCTTTTCGACGTTGCCACGAGTTAAAAATACCGATCTTTTGAGGACAGGTAGAAAAGGTCTATTGTAAACTTAGAGGATGGAATATTTTGGTAAAATATTCCATCCTCTCAGATTATAAACTACATAAAAGGTAGGTTCTTTACCTGTTCAGCTGGATTACCAAGCAAGGGTCTAAATATTTTACGAGTTGAATTGTGTTTATTTGATTTCATCTGTTAAATTAAAATTTCTCATACCGACTTAAAATATTTGTTTGAAAAATTCATTTTATATTTTCGTTTAATTTACTTAGGGTTTTTGGTCAGAATTTTGAAGAAACGCTTGGTTTGACATAAAATTTGGGACACGTACCTATAGCTAATATGTTAAAGAAAAAAAGTGATATTGTGCCGATATGTGCTTTTGATCTGGAGGTGAGTTTCGTCGGTTATAGGGTATGAAAACAAATACGTTCAAATAAGTCCGGAATTGGATAAACTGACTAGTTCTAAGCAACTTCTATTTTATAGCGTTTTTCACTAAGTCAATACTTTTAGAGATATTTGCGAGTGAATATGTTCATTTTTCAACAAAAAAAAAACGTTTTTATACGGTTTTTCGCAAATAACTCAAAAAGTAGGTACTTTATTGAAAAAAAATTAGCAAATAGTAAATATAGCTTATAAAAAAGTGAAAAAATGGTATATGTGTCAGGTCTGTAGACCCAGTAGAAGCAGAGTTATTGCTAAGCTTTGTTTTAAAACCAAGAGGAGTAGGTAAACTAAATGGCAGATTCACACCCAAGAAAGTCACTAGAAATATCATCAGATAAATCTTCTTTTTTGGTTGATCATATCGGCCTTTGACGGTAATCTTGACTAAAAATCTAAAAATAAAAGGAAGAACGCAGAAAATACAAAAATTGCTGATAAAATAAATAAACTGACCTATGAAATGCCAATAGTGTCAAAATTTGATATGAGTAAAATTGCCTGAGGTTGTACCAATTACAAACAAGGTGTACGGCGCGGGAAATTTGAATGACTCCTCTTGTTTAAAAACAGACTATAGTGAAAAATAAGCTCTTATATCTCAAATTCCAAATCGAATATTTTAACGTGAAATAAAAAAAATGAAACACTTTTCTGGGAAAACTTATTACAACTTTCTTAAAGTGTTTAAGAAAACGTTTATTTTTATTTTTTTTTTTAAGTTTCCAGCAGCAAGAGTAAGCAGGTTACGCTCAAAATACAGTTGTTCCTTTTTTTTTTGGTTAAAAATATTCTAAAAACTCCCTCTAATTAACAGCCCAAATGGAATTAATCGTTACCACTTCACAAGTAACTTTATGTATTGTTTGTGTTTGTAAGTTTCATCAGTTCAAAGTGCTTATTTGTGGAAAAATTTGGTTTTAAAGTAAATTTTTTAAATCTTTAATTTTGAAAAAAAGACTTTTGTCAAAATAACTTAAAAATTATTAGTGATACCAAATATCTTAAAGAGTAAAAAATGTAGGTGTTGCTTTTTTAAATATTTGGAATTTTTTGATTTTCTGGAAGACAAAAATTGGTTAAGATATGGCTGTTCAAAATTTGCATATACATACTCGTGACTAGTGATTCGTTCGAGGCCTTTCAACAAAACCCCTTTCAAAAATAAGCATTTTGAACCAATGCAACTTACAGATCATATACAGGGTTTCCCCGAAAATAGTGCGTTCCTTAAAGGTATAGATAGAAAGCACAATGTAGAGCAAAAAAGTCTTATAACATTTTATTCTAAATTCAGCCGTTTGACCAAAAAACGAAAATACAATTTGATATGCAAATTGATACTCAATTAGTAAATAAACAAGGGGTCCCATTAGATTAAATTTCACAGTCACAGGTTCTTCTACGCCATGTTGCCAGGTCATATAAATTTATGAAAATAAAAATTTACTCTTATGGAGAACAACGTAATTTTTGTTGAAACGGTTAACTTTAGGAAAAAATGTTACAACACCTTTTTGTTCTAAATTGTGTATTATATCCACACCTTAAAGGAACGCACTATTTTCGGAGACACCCTGTATAAACAATACATTTATCTAAAGTAACGTGTGAAGCGGTAACAATTAATTTTCATGACTTTCTTTTGCCAAAAAAAAGGGAACGATTTTATTTTCAGCGTAACTTGCTTACTTTTCACGCTAGAAACTGTTTTAAAAACACCAAAAAAAATTTTTTTTAAACACTTTAAAAGAGTTATGATGAGTGTTTCCCGAAAAGTGCTTTATTTTTTTGGTTATTTTACGTTGAAATATTCGATTTGGTATTTGACGAATAAGAACCTATTTTTCATTAGCTGCAACCCTGCTTCTACTGGGTCTACAGACCTTATACTGACACCTCTTTTTCATAAGCTATATTATTGCTAGGAATATTTTCTTCGATAAAATATGTACATACTTACTTTTTGAGTTATTTGCGAAAATCCGTCCAAAACGTGTTTTTCTATGAAGAATAAACATATTCACTCGCACATACCTCGAAAAGTATTGACCTAAAACTTTTATAGAACAAAATTTGCTTAGAATTAGAATTAGTCAGTTTATCCACTTCCGGACTTATTTTGCACGTATGTTTTTTCACCTCCAAGAAGGGGTGAAAGTCACATCCAGGACAAGAGAACATATCGGCATAATCTCACTTTTTTCTTTGGCATTTTAGCTACGTGTGTGCCAAATTTTATGTCAATCCAAGCGGTTCTTTAAAATCTGGAGGTTTTGCGATATTTTATCGTGAGTGAATGGAATAATAATTATTACAACGGCAATTATTGCCGTTGTCACTTTTAGATAAGAAGTCATTATCACAATGATATAGTCAGGTTAACTGAATTGTATAATTATTGTTTTTATCATTAAATGTGAAAACCTAGAATTATCCATGTCTGTCCGTCAATAAACACAACTCGTCTATTAGTAGGACAGAAAGAATGACAAATAAGGTGTCAAATGAAAGCCTATAACCAAAATATGATATTACATGTGAGAAGTTTGACCTCGGACTGCCTGTTCCAGAGTTGCAACCGAAAGTACTGTTTTAAATTCGTCGAAATAGTACAAACTATTGGTCAACACGACTAAGAAAGACCAGAACAAATACATACTTCCGGTTTCATGCCTGTCTGTTCGTCCATATCTGTAGGTGAACAAAATTCATCCGTCATATCAGCTGACAAAAAGTTACACGAAGGGTTCAAATATCGACTGCCGGTTCAACTTCCGGTCACTTTTTGTGAAAAATTAGAACTTACGATGTCCAATTGCTTGTTACAATTTTTTTTATAAGTGTTCTACTCTATCTATTCTGACTTTTCATTAACTTACTTAGATCACATATAATTTAATACAGTTTTGATGTCAGGGTCTTCAAAATTTATGTGGTGAGTTCCGGTATGTGATGAATGAAAAACGACTCCATAAGCAGAAGAAAAAAGTGTTCTCAAGACCTAAGACAATACATCGACTCACAAGAGCGTTGTGACAGTAGCAAAAATTCGAGTTGGGGTTCTAATTACTTTCTCATGCGGCTTACTCTCCTGACTTGGCCCCCTCCGATTATTAAGTGTTCCCAAATCTGAAGAAATGATGGGCGAGTCACAAAGTTTCACAAAAAAGCGAATATTTCGCGAAATGAACGTCAGATCGAAAAACTAAAAAATGCGTGTTCAATATTTTTCAAAAGTCTATCGAATGATACCAAAAACGAACCCCCACGGAAAGGGGTGAGGAGTAAATTAAAAATTTTAAATACGAACCCTGCGATATTTCGCGAAATGAACATCAGAGTGCCAGTGTGTGCTTTTTTTCTGGGGATGAGTACCACCCCCTTCTCGAGTGTGAAAAAATATAGGTCCAAATAAGTCCGTAAGTGGATAAACTAATTAAATTCCTTGTAACTTTTGTTTTTAGATGGTTTTTCGCAAATAAATCAAAAAGTAAGTATTTGATCGAAAAACTATTCCTAGCAAATATAAAGCTTATAAAACAGTAAAAAAAATGATGTATGTATGAAGTCTGGACACACAATAAAAACAGAGTTGGAGCTAATCAAAAGTTGGTTCTTATTCGTCAAATTCCAAATCGACTAGTTCAACGTAAAATGTCCAAAAAATAACGCACTTTTCGGGGAAAACCCGCCACAAATTTTTTAAAGAGTTTAAAAAAAGTTTTATTTTTGTTATATAAAAAGTATCTATTCTATCACCATCAGCATCAAAAGTAGACCGGGCAGTATCGTCGCCCCCGCTAGCGAAATTATTCCGATTCGATTTTTTTGCACAAACTTACTCAAAAAGAGGTCCTTATAACATATCCAAAGGGTGCCGGGCGGTGCATTGGTCGAAAAATTGTTTAAAAAATTTTTTTGAAACAAATTCACAAAAACAATTTTTTCATTTCGAACAATTTTTTTTAGATAACTTGTGTCATTCTGGGCAAAAAAGGTGTCTTGCCATTTTTGTTTAAAATTGATTGTTGTCGAGTTATATGCGATTAAAAATTTGAAAAATGCGAAAATGGCCATTTTTAAGTCTTAATAACTCGATTAAAAGTTATTATTATGAAATTAAAAAGTGAGCAGATCAAGTTTCAAACCCTTGCTTCAAGGTCCTTAAGAGATTTTTGTCATTATTTTATTACAAAGCTGTTATTTTTAATTATTAATAATTAGCGCTATAGTCCCGGATTTATCGTCGCCCCTGTTAGTGAAATTATTCCGATTCGATTTTTTTGCACAAACTTACTCAAAAAGAGGTCCTTATAACATATTCACAAGGTGCCGTGGTCGAAAAATTGTTTAAACAATTTTTTAAACAAATCCACAAAAATAATTTTTTCACTTTGAACAATTTTTTTTTAGATAATTTTGGACATTCTGAACAAAAAAGGTCTCTTGTCAATTTTCTCTAAAATTGATTGTTGTCGAGTTATACGCGATTTAAAACCTGAAAAATGCGAAAATGGCCATATAACTCGACAAAAATCAATTTTAGAGAAAAATCTCAAGATACCTTTTTTGCTCAGAATAACCCAACTTATCTAAAAAATCGTTCGTAATGAAAAAATTATTTTTGTGAATTTGTTTAAAAAATTGTTTAAGGTGATACAGTAGCGATCAACAGGTAGCCAAAACGCGTTCCAAGATTGCGGCTGTAATTTTGAATATTTTTTCAAGATATTTGGCACACGTATACGTAATATAATAAAGAATGGCGGTACAGAGCCCAATTTGAAAAATATATTAGGTAATATTTGAAAATTATTCTGTAATTAAATACAATATTAAAAAAACGAGCCTGTACCGCCATTAAGAAGAACAAAAAAATACACTTTCTTCAAATAAACTTTTTTATCTGATGCCTAGATTTTGTGTCATTTTGGAACTACTAAAATGTTTTATTTCATTAGTCCAAAACAAAATTTAAATTTTTTAATTCGACAAAATATTTCCACGCACAGGCTGTGGTCTGTATTAATTCGAGAACCAAGAGAGACAGCTCATTAACCGCCTTTCATTTTTTCTTAGAAAATAAACGATCTCTACACAAAGTACTTATAGGATAATACGCCGCCGTTATGAAATGATTGTAGGATGTTAAAATGACGAAGGATGTTTTACCCGGAAATCCGAATTTTATATACTTTTGTTATATTTAATACCCTAATAGCACACGACGTCCTTTGGACGTCCAAAATAGGTCAATTTTTGGTCCTAACGTCCATGGACCATAAACGGACGTCCTTTGGACGTCCGACGCTGGACGTACTTCGGGTGTACTAAATATGTACGTCCTTTGGACGTCCGGCGTTGGACGTCCTTCAGGTGGACTAAATATGTACGTCCTTTGGACGTCCGGCGTTGGACGTCCTTCGGGTGGACTAAATATGTACGTCCTTCGGACGTCCGGTGTTGGACGTCCTTCGGGTGGAATAAATATGAACGTCCTTTGGACGTCCGTACTCGGACGAAATACGGACCTTTTCCAATCGTCCATATTGGACATATTCTACCAATAAGGGGATTAAACAGCAAAATTATTTAATAAAATATTAACTTAATTATGTTAATAAAATAGTTTAAATGGAAAAGATTATAAATCATATTTAATTCAAAACTGTATATGTAGTTTAATATCTAATACATGTTTTTGTTTTTATGTAAAGTGTGAAAATCTGATCGGTAAATTATTCGTTATGTCCACTCTACATCAACAATAAATTGAACAAGAAATTGACTAAGTTATTCAAGGCCAAATTTGACGAGTACAAAATGTATGATTTGTAAAAGAAAATGAAGGAATTTGATGAAATAGAACAATTGGATATGTTTTATTTTGTCAAATTTCTTTATTTTCTGTTTATTCACGGCAAAATTGGAAGTAGAATTGTGTTTTGTATAAGCCAAATTTGACCTTGAATAACTTGTCGTCAATTTCTTGTTCAATTATTGTTGATGTAAAGTGGACTTTATAATGTTTTATTATTCCCGTTACCAAGATGATAGAAGTTTGGTGGTTAAATCTAATAAGCAAAAATATAATTTTTATCAATGTATCCTTACTACAGATGAATATTGAGAGCATCTTTTTGAAGTTGAGCGTACGTGTGCCCAAAATAGGTCCAGTTTTAGTCCTAATGCGGATGGACTATAAATGAACGTCCTTCGGACGTCCGACGTTGGACGTACTTACGTGTTGAATAAATATGAACGTCCTTTGGACGTCCATTGGACGTCCGTGCTCGGACGTCCGTTGGACATTGACATCGATCCGTGAGCGTCATCTGCAAAGAAGAAAATCACAAGCCAGGACAACCAATCCAAATAGTGAGTGTTTCAAACTTTTGTGTTGTGTTGTCAAAAGTTTATTTAATTATTTATGTTTTTCCTTACATACTTACATATTTTTTCAAGCTTTTTGGTATATTTTTCATATTTTTTACTATATTTCGATAAAAAAATTCTTCGCAGTTTTATCCTAATCAACATCATCATCATTCTATCCAAAAAGGCAAATCGCCAAAATCGCAATTTTATCATAATATGATATGTATATTTGCATTTTACCACATTTTTTCGATGTTTTGAAACATTTTTGTATATCTTTTGTGTATCTATCTATATTTTGTATATAACCCTTCCTGGGGGTGAAACTCACCCCCCAAATTCACATACTAATTTGTAAGTACACATACTTTGTAAGTATGGAATAAAGGTTGCTTAATATTAATCAGTTTATCGAAGTCCGGACTTATTTTGAACGTTTTTCACCCCAGAGAAAGAGTGAAACTCACCCCAGGGCAATAGCACACATTGGCACAATATCACTTTTTTTCTTTGGCATGTTAGCTATGCGTATGCCAAATTTCATGTCAATCCTTTAAAATTTACAGCAAAAACCATCAAAGAATGTAGTAATACTTGTTTTCATGAAGTCGGTGATAGAGTTTGACAAATCTTTATGGTTGTTAAATATCTTTTAATTTGTGTATTCGATTTTTAAAGGTAGGTACTATATACGTCCATTTGGCACAATAAAAAATAACCTTCGACCGGTACATATTGCTTGTATCGATGCTCGGTGCATTGTTCAGTCATAAATTTTACCTGTCCCTATAGCGTCGGCCGTCGGTCGGGTCCTATTGTAAATTATTATAATAATAGTCCGTCTCGGTATTTTATTATTTCTGTCATAAGTATCTCTGTGGAAATACAAATGCTGCTTGTAACATCCCAAAAACCAGCTCTACTATTAATTGTACTCGTATAAATAAGTGTATAATATGTACCTACCTACTTATTTATTGTATTCATTTATAGACCTGGATCCCGCGTAATAAAAAAAGTTGATTAACAGCAAGCTGAAAATTTGTTAATAGCTTCACGGTGTCTAGTCGGACAAACTTTGATGTACGGGAATACTGGAACCGGGGAAGTTTTAATTGTGGAACAGGTTAAAAACTTGGAACATCAGACTACCGAAAACGTTCCATGTATTTTGTCGGACAGAACTTCCAATTGATTTGTTACCATTTCATTAAACTCTTATGCAAAAATCAGACTGCGTACCAGTCTACTTTTATTCTCTTAATATTTTTACTTAAAAAAAGTGTACTACAATCATCTCGCTAAACTTAATATAACTGTTTTCGAGATAAACCCATTTTAAATCTGCGATATAACATAATTTTTTGCATAATATTGTAGTTAAATCCGAAAAATCAACTTAAAACCATAATAATAATTGTGCCAATTCTCATTTATGTCATTTATATTTTTGGAGATTTTTATGGTTTATAAGTTATTTTTCGAGTTTAGCGAGACGAATGTAGTATATATTTTTTAAGTAATAATATTAAGAAAATAAAAGTTTTGATTCGAAAAGTATATGTAATGTAGAGTTCCCTCAGCGATGTGATATAATATTATTACAGTATAGCTCCCCGTGCATGACAAGCTTATGGAGGTAGCCCATATAGCCTAGGCTATAATATTATTAAAAAAATCACTTAGATGGGACAATGGCTTTAGGAAATTCGAGACATCAAAAATGGCCCATTTTTAAGGTGGTGCGTTAATTTCTTGGAGAAATGTAATTATAATTTAATGTAAATAATCTAATATCCAATAATTGTAAATTAATATAAGATGTAATATAAGTTCCTTAAAAAATATATTTTTTATTTCCCACAATACATTCTCCACAGGTATAAATATCGTCTCTAGACGTCCACCGAACGTCCTCCCAGGACGTTAGATGGATGATCGGCAGCAATACATTGGACCAAACTGGGACGTCCTATGAAGGCCCAATTGACGTCCACCGAACGTCCCTTCGGACGTTAGGTGGACCTCCATTGGGCGTTTGGCAACGTGGAATTTGGACCAAAATTGGACGTCCTGTTAAGGTCCAATTCACGTCCCCTAAGACGTCCGATTAAGATCCAATTTACTCCGATTAAGGTCCAATTTACGTCCAATTAAGGTCCCATTTACGTCCGATTAAGGTCCAATTTACGTCCGATTAAAGTCCAATTTACGTCCGATTAAGGTTCAATTTACGTCCGATTAAGGTCCAATTTACGTCCGATTAAGGTTTAATTTACGTCCGATTAAGGTCCAATTTACGTCCGATTAGGGTCCAATTTACGTCCCCTAGGACGTCCGATTAAGGTCCAATTTACGTCCGATTAAGATCCAATATATGTCCCCTCGGACATTAGATGGACGTCCAATGGACGTTCGGTAGCGCGACATTTGGACCAAAATAGGACGTATAAAGGACGTTCCTCGGACGAAAACGGACGTCCAATGGACGTCCCTAAAGTCCGTGAAGGACGTCCATTGGACGTCCTTGTGCTATTAGGGTAGGTACCTACCTATAATTCTGGTGATTTTTTAAATCCTCTATTGTTAAGAGAATTTACACCTTTAGCCAAAGTTTTACGATTTTCTAACGGAAATTAACAAGTTATTTTAAATACGCACCAATTATCGATGTTGAAAGGAGTTTTTCAAGTTATAAAAATATTTTGTCTGATCAAAGAATATGTTTCCTCGTAAAGAATTTGGAAAAACACATTGTAGTGAATTATAATCGAAGATATATTTATAGTGATATTGTTGTTTTATTTTAAATAGGTAACTATTGGTAGCAGTTTTTGTAAAAACTGTGAATAAATTGCATATATAAAAAATGATTTTATTTGAAAAATAATAAATAAGATTACTAAATAAGACAGAAAATTTGTGGTTTCCCGAAATGCGCATTTTTTGAATTTTTGTGCATATCTTGCGCATATTTCGTAATTTTTTACCGCATATATATGCGAATATTTCATCAAAATTGATCGCATATAAATCCGCTCCCTAGTCATTGTATTCTGTTGGCTGATTCCAATGATTTGAGCCGCCGTACGACACGTTGGGACCAATGGGAGTGAAGATACGTAACTAATACCTATCAAGAGGTTTACTCAAACTTCTTTTCTGTACTTATACCTACCACTCGGTATAAGTACAAAAAAGAAGTTTGTGTAAACCTTTGCACAACTGTGTAAATACTAAAGAAAAATCTAAAATATTAAAAAAAAAATAGTGGAATCCGTTAATCTGTTCTCGAAAAAATTAGCTATGAAAATGAGCATAATTTTCTATATCCCTAACTTTTGACGAGCAGTTTAGCTTAAATGGGGAAAAGCGGTAAGCTTAGACCAAACACCAGTAGGAGGCATTCAATTAATTGAGGAAAAAAATTAAATGGATAACAATATTCATTTCAGTTATAGAAAAGGCATTGCCCCGCCACTTCTTGAGAAGTTATATTCGCGGTCGTACGGACCGACAGAAAGATTGCCTAGGCCAAATATCTCACCTTTAGTACCATCCTTGGATTATAAGCTTTCATTTGACACCTCATTTATCATTCTACCTGGTATAATGATTGAGGAGTTATACTCGCGGTCGGACGGACCGACGGACAGACCATGTAGGTCAAATATCTCACCTTTAGTACCATCCTTGGAATATCAGCCTTCATTTGACACCTCATTTCTCATTCTACATGGTATAATGACGGAGGAGTTATATTCCAGGTCGTACGGACCGTCGGAAAGACAGCCTAGGTCAAATATCTCACCTTTATTACCATCCTTGGAATATAAGCTTTCATTTGACACCGCATTTGTCATTCTACCTGGTATAATGATGGAGGAGTTATATTGGCGGTCGGAGGGACCGGCGCACAGATCGCCTAAGTTAAATATCTCACCTTTAGTACCATCCTTGTATTATAAGCTTTCTTTTGACACCTCATTTGTCATTCTACCTGGTATAATGACGGAGGAGTTATATTCGCGGTCGGAGGGACCGACGGAAAGACAGCCTAGGTCAAATATCTCACCTTTAGTACCATCCTAGGATTATCAGCTTTCATTTGACACCTCATTTGTCATACTACCTGGTATAATGACGGATAAGTTATATTCGCGGTCGGAGGGACCGAGTCACAGACCGCCTAAGTCAAATATCTCACCTTTAGTACCATCCTTGTATTATAAGCTTTCTTTTGACACCTCATTTGTCATTCTACCTGGTATAATGACGGAGGAGTTATATTTGCGGTCGGAGGGACCGACGGAAAGACAGCCTAGGTCAAATATCTCACCGTTAGTACCATCCTTGGATTATATTCTTTCATTTGACACCTCATTTGTCATTCTACCTGGTATAATGATGGAGGAGTTATATTCGCGGTCGTAAAGACCGACGGACAGACCGCCAAGGTCAAATATCTCACCTTTAGTACCATCCTTGGATTATCAGCTTTCATTTGATACCTCATTTGTCATTCTAGCTGGTATATTGACGGAGGAGTTGTGGTTACAGACAGACGGACAGACGGACGTGGATAATACAAAGTTTTCACATTTTTTCAAAATTGGGTGAAAACAATAAAACATGATGCCAGACCAGGCCCACCTATTCCGAAGTGTAAATTCGCGTCAGCTATGCGCAGCCTACGTCACTTGCAGAGTAGTATTCAAATTGTGTACATAAGCGCTGGTAACTTAGTCATGTTAAATATTTATATTTTGCATATTATTTTACTTTTTACATAGATTTTAAATGAGAACAAACGTTTATCATATTTTTACAGTCAACTATGTTTAATTGTTATGCTAATTATAACTAATAAGTAGTGCATTAATACAAAAAATATAGATAGATACCTATTTACGTACTTACTAGCAATTTTCATCACTTTCCAGTAATAATTTTTTTATATACCTATGAATAATAATTATGTAGAAATTCACGGCATCTTAAGTAGAAGAATTATTTAGCAAGAATATTAATGCGATCGCAATATTTATTTTGAAAATCTGCATTGGAATGGTTGTTTTAAGTATTACTACCACTAATTATGTATGGTTAAATTTAGATACTTAAAACAGCCGTTCCAATGCCGATCTTAAAAAAATAAATATTGCTATCGTGTTAATATTCTTGCTAAATAATTCTTCTACTTAAGATGTGGTGCATTTCTGCATTATCTTGTCACGTGAGATGTTAGATAGTCAGGATTAAATTATTCTATTTGAAGGGGCATTGCGAAGCATTTAATAGCTGTGGATTCCTATCTATTGACGAATATTATGCAGCCATGGTATCTTTTTACGTCCTAGACCTCTCTTACCCTCTATCTTTCCGTTGAGTATCAATTGCTGAAAAATGTATAGTTCTTCCCGCAAAATGTGCCCTAAGTATGCAGTCTCCTTACTTTTTACATAATCAAATAGTTTCCTATCCTGGAAACTAGAACTTCTTAATACTTCCTTATTTCTGAGTCTGTCCTTCCATGATATTCTAAGCAATCGGCGCAGGCATCACATTTCAAAGACTTCAAGTTTGTTAATGGAGCTGGCCTCTAACTTCCATGCTTCCATTCATACACGAAACCAGGCCCAACGTAACACTTTAGCATCTTGCATCTCAGGTTGAAATCCAACTTCCGACCAGTCAGAAATTTACGAAGCCTCAAAAAAGCATTTCTGGCTGGTTCTTCTCTGCTGTTTATTTCAGTCTCAGGTTTTGTCTCTTCCAATATGACAAGAAAAATCTGCGAACGGATGTCCTGAGGAATATAAAGCGGTAGTTTTCTACTAGCTTTCCGCATCGCAGTATCGTAGCCCTCTAAAATTCCCAAAGGTAAAATAATTGTCTTTAGATAAAACAGTTCTTAAACAATTTATTTTAAAAATATAAAACTATGGACATTACGCGATAGTCTTTTGAATTTTTCTTTTATTAGTACGTGCTAAAATTATTTTTTTATTAAATTCTTTTATACGGAAGTACATACGTGACCGAAAAAATACTTTCTTAGCATTTTGAGGACAATCAATATCAACACTTAAGGATAACAGACTTGAAATATATTGTTTGCCAGTAAATATGGTATCCCCATTAAAGTTTTGAAAAATTTCTTCTAGTTTTTCCAAATGAGCCATAAATTCGTTAGAAGGTTTACATAGTCCACCCTCTGTCAAATGATCGGTCCAGGTGTAAGACGTCGAACTTTGATCAGTCAAATTTGGTAACTTCCGTTTAAGCTTGCTACAAATAAATCCTCCTAAATGTTCTAGTCCATCATACACTAAATCATCAAGTTCTTTACACAGGACTATGTCATCTCCATCCGTAGGATTGGTGTCAAAAGTTGTTGTTGAAGCAAGCTTTTCTATCATATTACCACTTATAGTTAATGTAGGAGTACCATCGTCTTCAACATTACAGTAGTCAGAAAAAGCACCTTCGTTTTTTCCCATTAAATAAGAACGCATTCGATACTTAAAATCCAAAGAAGTGGGATGATCGTTTAAACCACCTTTCGCTCTTATAACCCCAAAAAAATTCTCCAACGGATCTTGGTTTAAGCGCCTCGTCAAAATGTAGTTAATATTGTATCGTTTCTTTATATCTTCAAGCAGCAATTGCAGAGCAATTGCAATTGGAACAAACATAAGCCGTCTTTGGGTTAAATTTATCTTTCCTACCGGTGGCGTGCACCCATTGTTTTATTAAATTTTCCTCTTTAGGGAAACGAAAAAATCTCGTGTCAGGGCAAGGATTTCGCTTGCTCTGGTTATCAGAGGAACAGCCAAATACTGCACAACGCATATCGTAAAAATTCAAAATACGTAAAAATTTTAAAATACGTAAAATTACAAAAAACAACTTTGAAAATACTCCGAAAATTATCTGAATACCTGCACTATACGAATGCTAGATTCTCACTCAACTCTGCAAGTGACGTCACTCACTGACCGACTGTCCGGCGCCAAGCGCTATATGTTACCATCGAGTTAATTATACCGTGATGCCAGACTGATTTCTTTATGAAAATAATATATACATTCTCAAATTGTCTATTTTTCGTTGTGAATAATATTGTATTCAACAGTGATGCCAAATTTCTGATGCCAAAATGATTGATAATGAAAGTGGGATATACGTTTTCATGTATATAACGGCAGCGACAAAACGGTAAAACACTGAACTAAATGTATATAATATTTTCACTGTACGATCATTTTGGACTCAAACATTTTATGGAATAAACTTATATAACTTAGTAAGAGGTAAACAAGGAAAGCTGATATATTAAAGTAACATCAAGGAATCAAATCTCTAACTACCGAGCTGATTAGACTTCTGGTAGCAAGTACAGGAATAAAGTTATTAAGGTAGTGTAAAGTGGCATCGATATACAGATGCCACTTTGCAAGACGATGCCAAATCGATGGTAAATGCATAATGTATCGATGCCAAATTGATAGTAGGATGTATATATATATATATATATATATATATATATATATATATATATATATATATATATATATATATATATATATATATATATATATATATACGTCTTCATATCAAGGCGAGATCCGACTAAATCGAGGACAACCCGAGATCCACCAATAGGAAATTAATTATTGGAGTATATTGTTCATAAGTATCTTTATAATTAACATATTAATTATGGCACACTTAGAGGGGAAAAGATTTTTGTACTTAAATTTTTCTGATAAATTTACAGCGAAACGAGATCCGTCGCTGAAAAGTAAAGGGGAGGACTTATATACGAAATTTTAGATATTTACCGTTCAACGCGAGATCACACACTGATGCCAGCTCTAAAGAGTATTAGTCGAGCGGTTGGAGCTCGTGTTGTATTGTATATTTCCCACGATATAAAGATATATAATGGGCGTAACTTTTAAGTATCGCTTCTTTTGTGTCTTTAAAGTTTACGATTGACCTTTCAGAAAGTCCCTTAGTTTTATTACATACATAAGGGTGTGAAAAAAGAAAAAGAATACTTGACAAATAATAACCATTTAATAATGATAATTATTTGCAATACAATATTTTAAAACTATACATTAATATTCTTAAAAAACACTTACTACGAAACCAAAATGTAATTATTATATTCTTAAATAATACAAATTGTTACAAAATAATTATTTAAATGATTGCTTGTTTTAAAAATACATTACAAGAAAGTAAAATTTTTTATAAATATTATTAAAGTTTAAAAAATAAAATAACTCAATATGTAATTATTATTTGATAGTTAAAAAATGATTTTAAGTAAAATGATTTAAAAGATAAAAAGAAACACATAATTTTCAGGGTCAACTCCTAATTGCATGAAAATTTGGATTTAGATTCTACCCATCCCCCACTTCAAAGTTGAATTTGTGCCGTTGATTGCTTTTACTTGGAGGGTGAAAAAATATATGTTTAAAATAAGTCCGGAAACAGATCTGACTAAGTTTAAGCAACTTTTGTTCTATAGAGTTTTTTTAACTTAGGTACTAGGTTAATTTAGTAGTAGGTACTAGAGTCACTTGCGACTAAAAATATTTACTTTTCAACAAAAAAAAAAACACGTTTTTCGGCGGTTTTTCGCAAATACTCAAAAAGTAAGTATTATATCGAAAAAATATTCTTGGAAAAAATGTAGCATATAAAAAACGAAAAAATGGTATATCCTTAGTCTATAGAACCAGTAAAAGTAAATTTATAGCTCATAAAAAAGACGATCTTATCCTTCAAATTCCAAATCAAATATTTTAACGTGATACATAGTACCAAACAATGAAGCTCTTTTCGGGGAAAACCCATTAAAATTTTTTTAAAGTGTTAACAAAAAGCTTTATTTTATTTTATAAAAGTTATATACGGGTAGGAGAGACAACGGAACGAATTTTCGAACGTTTAAACAGACGACATCCCAGATTTACCAATTTCTGGACAATTGATCCAAAGGCTGGATTCTAACAACGAAACAGTTGTGGATTTTCAAGTTTTCAATGAGAGTTAGAATGAAAAAACATTAGTGCCCTCGAGTATGATGGTTTGGAGAATTTGGCTGGTTATATCTGCCATAAATTGAAGGACTCCAGTATTCAATCCGAAGATGTTTCAACGTACACGTGGGTTGATCATTTGAGTAAGTGTGGTTTATGTAAACCATCAGACACTCTCTTGTCATATATTAAGTAACTGGAGACAATTTTTCCTTCCACATAATTGGTGATTCCATTTTGGTAACTAAAAATTATTTAGAAAACCTTATGTCCAAAAGTGTAAATGTAGACTGTTCTAACAAAGCGAACAAGTTATTTTTTAGGTCTCGGATGTACTTCCGAATTAAAGAATTAAACAAGTCTCTTAACAACCTGACATTGCGTAAAAGAAAAATTATGAAAACTGCTACATAGTTGCTGTATGTACGTCTATTTCACATGCACAAAATTTAAATAAAGTGCATGGCATGAAAACTTTAAAACTTATTTTTGTCTTTTCCAAGCCTCTTACTTAAATCTGATGAAATACATTATTTAAAAAGTAAAAAATTTTGTTTTTTATCAATCCATTAAATTTATGGTTTTATTTTGAGGCTTTTCTTCCACTTGGTAAAA
Organism: Diabrotica virgifera virgifera; assembly: GCF_917563875.1. Classification (NCBI taxonomy): domain Eukaryota; kingdom Metazoa; phylum Arthropoda; class Insecta; order Coleoptera; family Chrysomelidae; genus Diabrotica; species Diabrotica virgifera. The sequence goes on along the minus strand of NC_065445.1, from coordinate 132,103,661 downwards.
ATTATATTTACTAATGTGTAGGCCACTAATCAATTTTTGCCAACTAACGAAATATAATAATTTTAGTAGATATCGATTATATGAATATTTTTATTTTCCGGATACCAATATAATCAAGAAACTGGGAACTTTACAAATAACTGAAAATCAATTTAAATAAAAGTAAATAGTTTAATAATTTTCCTCTAAACTATAAAAATCACTTAGTTTCTTTTAGTCATAAATCATTCATTTGTACTATTCTCAAATTTCATTCGCGTTCGTATTACGAACGCATAGACGGGACTATGCTTTACTCTGTTGTTAACGTCATGCGCCAATCGGACGAGCTTACGTAACTAGAATATCAGGGCGTGCATATTTCCGGGTCCCGGTGAATTCGTATCTATTTTAATCCCCATCCTAATTACAGACCAACTGGCAACTCTGGTGCGCAGGTAATTTTTAAATAACGCATTAACTACCGGTGAATTGGTAACTTTTATTTTTTAAGTATTGTTGATAATCTAATATCGGTATTCCAGGTATTTAGCGCTGCACTCCTAGAAAATGGAAAAAATGTGACAGGAAGTGAAACCGATGATGAAACGAAACGCAAAAGAGAAAACTTGGATGATTGTTTTAATAGAAGTAAAATTAAAAAACGGTCACCAAGCAAAGCAGGCAACGAAAACAAGGAAGACATGGAAAATGTTATGATTACAATAATGAAAGAGCTAATGAATAAAAACGATGAAATGCTTCAGGAAATAAAACAAATAAGGAAAGAATAACAAAAAACCAATAAAGAGTTAATGGGTGTAAAAGCAGAGAAACAAAAACTAAAAAAAGAAGTAAAACAGCTACATGAATGAATGGAGCAACTGGAGAAATTTAGCAAAAAGAAAAGCTTGATCGTAACTGGGTTGAAAGTAGAAACAAATGATTATAAAAAATTAAAAGAAGAAATAGAAAATTTCAGAGCCCAAGAGTTGCAAATACAAATAAAACTAAGAAGTGCAAAAAAATAGGAGAAACAGTATGCGCAATAGAAACAGAAGCCCTCACGGATAAAATGGAAATCCTAAACAAGAAACGTAAACTAAAACAGCATAAAGATCGTATCTATATAAACAACGATTGGACATGGAAAGAAAAAGAAATACAAAAGGAAATAACTAAAATAGCAAAGGACGAAAGAAGCAAAGGTAAGCAAACGAAAATCGGCTACAAGAAATTAATAGTGAATGGCAAAATCTAGATATGGGACGAAGAGAGAGAACAGCTGATAGAAAATTCAAAAAACTAATAAACGAAGAACAGCGGCTGAAATATGATATTGACATGGCAAAAAAAGACTCGGAAATGCAAACGGTTAACGAAAACAAAATAACGCACACAAAATAAAGAAAGAATCTCAATAAGAAGAAAAGAACAAAACCCATTAGAATGGGCTCTTGGAATATTAGAACCATGCTGGCAGCAGGTAAGATGCAAGAAATAGCTCTTGAAATGAAAAAATACCAACTAGAAATCCTAGCCGTACAGGAAATACGATGGAAGAAAGAAGGAAAAATTGAGAAGAAAAACTTTAGCATGTATTATTCGGGAGAAAACAAACAGGGAACGAATGGTACGGCATTTATGGTGAACAAAAAAATGAGGGAAAAACTGATACAATTCAAAGCAGTTAATGAAAGGATATCTTACATAAGAAAATAAACAAGCCCACATCTCGATAGTCAATTGCTATGCACCCACCGAAGAAGCAAACCAAGAAGATAAAACAGAATTCTAAGACATCCTGGAAGAAACCTGTGAAAATATTCCGAGGAATGACATATTAATAATATTGGGTGATTTCAATGCAAAGATCGGAAAGGAGGACTATAATCGTAATGTAGCTGGCAAAGAAACCATTCATGAAACTACGAATGATAATGGAGGAGAAATCTGCAACCTAGCAGCAGCAACAAATACATATATAGTTAGTACTGGGCATAAACATAAAAAAGAAAACAAAATAACATGGATGATACCAGGAAGAATGGATGGAAACCAAATAAATCATACTCTAATTTCGAAAAAGTGGACACAAATAGTACAAGACGTAAGGTCATATAGAGGGGCAAATGGAGGCACTGACCACATATTGTTGATAGCAAAACTTAAGATGAAAATAATCAAAGCAAATAATCATAAGGAAGGAAAAAGGAGGAAATGGAATATAGCCAATCTGAAAACGCAAGAAACAAAGCAACAATATACAGAACAACTGGAACAGAAATTGGGTCAGTACGAGCACATAGAAATAGAAGGAGAATGGAAAAACATAAAGAACAGCATAGTAAAGACAGCAGAACAAATAATAGGATTCCAAAAAAACAAAGAATCGAAAGAATGGTTTGATGAGGAATGTCACCAAAAAAGTCAACTGAAGCACCTCGCAAGAAACAAATGGCTACAAAGTGCCGAACAGGAACAACTGGACCAATATAGAAAAGAAAAACAAGAAGCATTGAAACTCTATAGAAGAAAGAAGAACACATGGATCTCTGAACAAATGCAAGAATTAGAAACGAATAATAAAGACAACAAGAAATTGTTCGAATAGATAAAACAACAACACAGTACCAAAAAATCTGTCCCAAAAATAAACAAAAAAGATTGGGAAAAACATTTCACGGACCTATACAAAAACGACAATAAGGCATATTCAGAGGATGAGGATATAAGAGATAACAGAGATGAAGAGGAAGTCGCACCTACTTATTAGGAATTCATGGAGGTATTAAAACAACTAAAAGTAAACAAAACGCCAGGGCCAGATGAAATCAACAACGAACTGATCATCAACGGCGGAGAGGAGCTCATGAAGCGAATGCACAAGTTAATGGTTACAATTTGGAAGGACGAAAGCATGCCCATAGAATGGAAAAACGGACACATCGCACCAATCTTTAAGAAAGGGGATCCAACTAAGTGCTGCAACTACAGACCAATTATGCTACTAAATACAACGTATAAGATATTGACCACAATTATAAGAAACCGACTAAATCAATACACAGAAAAAATTATAGGACCATATCAACAGGGTTTTAGAACAATAGATCAAAGGAAGATCAACAATAGATGCAATACACGTACTGACACAAACAATTGAAAAAAGCTATGAACATGACATAGAATTACACATACTATTCATCGACTTCCAACAGGCCTTCAACAGCTTATACAGACAACAATTATTAAAAGAAATGAAAAAAATGCTGAAAAAAAGACTAACTAAAATGACAATAAAAGACTCAACAGCAAAAGTTAAAACAAATGAGGGCGATACAAGTGACATCAAAATAAAACTTGAAGTAAGACAAGGAGACAGTCTGTCAACAACAAACGACACTATTTAATATCGCTCTAGAAGGAGTAATTAGGGACACAGGGCTGAAAAAGACAATTATTCAAAGCTCATCACAGATCATAGGATATGCAGATGAACTGGGACTGGTAGCACGAGATAAAAAAAGACTAGAAGAGGCACTTTTAACCCTGGTAAGAGAAGCAAAGACGAGAGGACTAAATCAATCAGAATAAAACAAAATATCTTATTAGACCAGGACGCATCTGTAAAAATATTAGTACATTTGGACGTTGAGAGGTGACTCAAATTTTTTTGCAGAAATTGCTTGAAAATAAATCAAATAATAATATTTGAGTTATCCTCCCTCTCAAAAAGGTCCGGAACATTGTTTAAATAATCAAAATGTCAAAAAATTAAGGAAAAATTCGATTTTCTTCTTGGTTTTTTGATTATAACTTTAAAAGTATTCATTTCCGAGAAAAGTTGTACTGACATAAAAGTTGCGTAATTAAATTTCCTACAATATAGAATTAGTTAAAAATTTAAAAAATAGTCACCCTTGTTGTAAAATAGCAATAATTGTGAAAAAAACATACGAAAACAAGTATTCGCATTTTACGTTTCTCAACCATTTATGCTACACTGAGGACCTTCATAGTCCTGTCGCCAGGGGGGGTACAACGGCCTCGTTAATTCAGATGGACTTACCCAAATTTTTTTTATGTATTTTGACCCGTAGAACACGAATTTTTTGGGTAACAGTTGATCCGGATGTCGATAAGATTGTTATAGACCAAGAACTTGAGGAATCAAATAACAGCGATTTTTGGCAAAACAAAACAATATTTTGTATTTTTTGGGTCATTTTAAGCAAAAAATATTTCTACAAGTTTTTTAGTAGGATGCACAGTTTTCGAGATAAACGCGGTTGAACTTTCAAAAAATCGAAAAACTGCAATTTTTAAACCCGAATAACTTTTGATTAAAAAATAAAATAGCAATTCTGCTTAGCGCCTTTGAAAGTTCAAGTCAAATTATGTCGGTTTTGATTATTTGCATTGCTAAAAATTTATTGTGTTATTGCTAAACAAAGCTACAAACAACTAGTGCGTGAGTGATGTTTCTATGATTTCTCATTTAAAATCGAACGAGTAGGTAGAATAGGTACTAGTGCAATCAAGACTATTTCTACGTTACATGCGTTAAAACGCATGTAAAAGCACGGGAAACCCTACGTGTTTATAGCTTTGTTAAACAATAAAAAAATAAATTTTTACCAATGCAAATAATCAAAACCGATATAATTTGACTTAAACTTTCAAATGCGGTAAGCAGACTTGCTATTTTATTTTTTAATCAAAAGTTATTCGGGTTCAAAAATTGCAATTTTTCGATTTTTTTAAAGTTCAACCGCGTTTATCTCGAAAACTGTGCATCCTACGAAAAAACTTGTAGAAATATTTTTTACTTAAAATGGCCCAAAAAATACAAAATATTGTTTTGTTTTGCCAAAAATCGCTGTTATTTGATTCCTCAAGTTCTTGGTCTATAACAATCTTATCGACATCCGGATCAACTGTTACCCAAAAAATTCGTGTTCTACGGGTCAAAATACATAAAAAAAACTTGAGTAAGTCCATCTGAATTAACGAGGCCGTTGTACCCCCCCTGGCGACAGGACTATCATATTTCACCCTGAAAAATTTTATGATACAGTAAAACAGTATTGTAAATTTCATTAAGATCGGTTCAATAAATTTTGCAGTCCAGCTTTCGTAAAAGCAATTCATTTTTTCAAAATGTTACAGGACTAAAAATAAAGCAGATACCAAGTTAAAAATTGTTTTGCATATAGAAGTGTACTGTACCTTTCATTTGCAATTTTGCAAAATTAAAATCGCTTAACACCACGGCGTCAGGAATTTTTTTAAATAAACATTAATTATTGGTGCTACGCGCAGGACAGCGGGTAGGTTGCTCTGATTGATCATTCCAATGACCTTTGATAATGATTGATACATTTTAATTTTTATGACATTTCGATATAAATAAATAAATTTGTTTATTGCAAAATAAAAACACATACTCTATCCTTTGAAATAACACTTTTATTAGCAAAAACTTTCTTTGTTCATATATTTTAACTTAAATAATAAAAGTTTATTATTTTTAAACATATGCAATTGTTTAAACAATATTTCACAAACAATAATAAAATTAGTTTGATTTTTGTGGAATTAAAAAATTAAAATACAACAAAATATAGAGTAAGAAAATAATTTATTAGATAAAGATTGGAAGAAATTTTGGTGGAAATCAACCTGTGTGAATCGAACACCGCTGTCCTGCGCGTAGCACCAAAAATTATTGTTTATTTCAAAAAATTTCTGACGCCGTGGTAATTAATCGATTTTAATTTTGAAAATTGCAAATGAAAGGTACAGTACACTTTTATAAGCCAAAAAAAAGTCAACTTGCCATCTGCTTTATTTTCAGTCCTGTAACATTTTGAAAAAATGAATTTTTTTTGCGAAAGCTGTATTGCAAAATTTATTTTGCAAAATATATTGAACCGATCTTAATGAAATTTACAGTATTGTTTTACTGTATCATAAAGTTTTTTTGGGTGAAATATGAAGGTCCTAAGTGTAGCATAAATGGTTGAAAAACATAAAATGCGAATACTTGTTTTTGTATGGTTTTTTCGCAATTATTGCTATTTTGCAACTAGGGTGACTATTTTTTTAATTTTTAACCAATTCTATATTGTAGTAAATTGAATTACGCAACTTTTATGTCAGTACAACTTTTCTCGGAAATGAATACTTTTAAAGTTATAATCAAAAAACGAAGAAAAAAAATCGAATATTTTCTTCAATTCTTGACATTTTGATTATTTAAACAATGTTCCGGACCTTTTTGAGAGGGAGGATAACTCAAATATTATTATTTGATTTATTTTCAAACAATTTCTGCAAAAAAATTTGAGTCACCTCTCAACGTCCATCTCAAAACAGATCCGCCCTGGACTATATAAGCACACGAGACAATGTAAACAGAATAGCAGAAATAAAGATAGGTGAAAATACATTCCAGAGAGTAGATTGCTTCAAATACCTGGGGGTGATGGTGGACGGCAAAAACGGAAGGAGTATAGAGATAAACGACAGAATTAAAGCAGGTAATAGAGTATATTGGAAATATCACCAACTACTCAAGGACAAAAACCTGAGCAAAAAAAACAAAATCAAAAATATACACAGCAGCAATCAGATCAGTGATAGCCTATGGAGCAGAAGTAATGTGCCTTACGAAAAAAGACGAAGAAAAGTTAAAAATAATTGAGAGAAAAATTATAAGGATACATGGCCCAGTAAAGACAGAAACAGGGGATTATTGAAAGCTGATGAACCATGAAATAATAAATATAAATAAAGGAGAAGATATAGTAAAATTCATTAAAGCACAAAGCCTCAGATGGTTTGGGCACACAAAGAAGAGGGGTAGAAGAACTGATCAGGAAGATAATGAACTGGAAACCAGTAAAAAATAGACCAAGAGGAAGACCAAAAATTAGATGGGAAGATCAACTGCTAGACGATATATCAAAGATGGAAATTGCAAACTGGAGAGAAAAGATTCAGGACCGGAGAGAGTGGAAGAAGATAGTAGAGAGGACAAAAAAACATCACAACCTATGAACTAAGACGTAAAGGAAAAGCGGACTAATTTACCGCGTGAAATGGATTAAAAGAGCTCATATTTGACCGAACTATACTCTAACAAGAGTGAACGGTCCATATAATAATTCCAGGTATGTACCTGTATAAATTACCCTCCTTGAAGTTGGTGTAAAAGGTATTCACCATTTATGTATTGTCTTTTGGAAGGATTACTAGAGAAAATCCAAATAAATTTTGAAAAAATGGCTGAAATCGCTGAAATTCTTGTAACAGATTCCGTAATGAGTGTACATGGGTGGTAAATGATTTTAAATTTCACTTAAAGAAAGTGCTAAAAAGTCTAAAACATTTATGGTACTGTTCTGCATCTGGTTTCCAGGCAACCTGTTATACCGACGGTTAGTTTTTTAAATATTTTGAGTAGTAACTATGTTGGTTATCAACAATTTGATGTCAAAAATGCACATTTTGCCATTTTTTGTCTACCAGTAAGAAGAAAAACATTCAAAACAAAATTTAAGATAACCGCATTATAGAGCATGTAAAACAATTTAAACAAGGTTTTATAAATTTCGCTATACTTACTTAATTGTTGCTTATAAAACTATAAATTAAGTCAGTTTAACGTTAATATAACTTATGTAAAAAATACAACTTATATCTCGATATTACGTGAAATAGCTCAAAGAAATGAGTAAAAATACACGGTTTTTATGACACTCAGTGTAACTACGTAACAATTGTTTTAGTTTCTATATGGACGGAATAACAAAATTTATGTAAATCTGACCAATATTTTCTCAATTTAATTATTTATTGACAATTTAAATGAAAGATAGCCGATTTTAAGAATTTTCGTCTATAAGTTACAATGTTTTACCAAAAAACTGAAAAAAGAACCGATTAGTTTATTGAAATAGCCTTAAAATGAGTTGAAGTAAAATAGAATTGGAGCTTTGTTTATCAATAAACATTAACTATTCAAATTTATTTCTTACGTTTTAAGCTAACTACCTGAGGTACCCCTAAACCCTAAAAATGTCATCAAAACGACGATTTTGAAGCTCTTCCGACTGGATTAAAGAAGCTATTATCGATTCAAACAAAAGTTGTGTATTTTTAATTTTAAATTTCAACTATTTAATTAAAAATAAAGTGTTTCAGTTGAAAATTCAAAGTTGCTACACCCACCGCTTTCGCAGGCAGAATAAGAACCCTGCTATTGCATAAGTATATAGATTTTGAAAAACCATTCAAAAAGCATTCCAAAGTTTTTTCGATATGCCGTCTAATCCTCGAGATATTTGACAATCGCCTTTCTGGACAGAGCCCTTAAATAATGTAAACATTCTTATTCAAGCTAGACACAAGCCGAGTGAGAGAGCTGACCGTGAAATTCATTTGCGATGTTTCCAAATTTACCGGATCTCGAGTTGTCTGCAAAATATATATTTACCATATACACAGCGGATCGCGCGCGCTGCCCTCTACAGCGGATTTAGTGGAACCACTGCAATATAAAATTCACCAAAAGGGGTGCAAAATGAGGTCCAGACAAAAATCGATTTCCTTGTACCCTAACCATTGTTACATCGAGATGTCACTATATACACGTGAATACAAGGTGAGATCCAAAATCGGATCTCGCCTTGCAAAACGGATCTTATCTTGTATAGCTTATGATACAAACGGATCTCGCCTTGATATGAAGACATATATATATATATATATATACAAGAAATACTGGATATTAGTGACTGTCGATATAAACAAACAACTAGTTTATTAGGGTTGCAGTCAGAAGGTTGGCCAGGATGTTAAAGAAACACTCTTTTGACTTTTTGTCTAGCTTTCGGAATGGTTTTATTCCTTTTTCAAGACTCTGTAATATAGATAAAAAGAAATATGTAAATTTTTATAAAATATCACAATTCGTCAGTTCAACTTACTAGTCGTTGAGATTATTTAAAAGCTTTATGACCCTCAACAATACTAACACAAACATAGAATACAGAAAATAATGGACAAAATACATTCTAAAATTTGGTAAGGATGGTAAATTTTTATATTTATTCTATGACATCTTTTGATGGTGTGTTTTAACTCTGATACATAGAGAACAGAAAGAAAAAACAGTCAGATTAAAATGTAATTAGGTGTTTTTAATATTGTATTTATTTTCAAAAAACCAATAGGCCCATACTGGGTAATTTTTATTTTTAAATCTGTATATATATATATATATATATATATATATACATCTTCATATCAAGGCGAGATCCGACTAAATCGAGGACAACCCGAGATCCACCAATAGGAAATTAATTATTGGAGTATATTGTTCATAAGTATCTTTATAATTAACATATTAATCATGGCACACTTAGAGGGGAAAAGATTTTTGTACTTAAATTTTTCTGATAAATTTACAGCGAAACGAGATCCGTCGCTGAAAAGTAAAGGGGAGGACTTATATACGAAATTTTAGATATTTACCGTTCAACGCGAGATCACACACTGATGCCAGCTCTAAAGAGTATTAGTCGAGCGGTTGGAGCTCGTGTTGTATTGTATATTTCCCACGATATAAAGATATATAATGGGCGTAACTTTTAAGTATCGCTTCTTTTGTGTCTTTAACGTCTACGATTGACCTTTCAGAAAGTCCCTTAGTTTTATTACATACATAAGGGTGTGAAAAAAGAAAAAGAATACTTGACAAATAATAACCATTTAATAATGATAATTATTTGCAATACAATATTTTAAAACTATACATTAATATTCTTAAAAAACACTTACTACGAAACCAAAATGTAATTATTATATTCTTAAATAATACAAATTGTTATAAAATAATTATTTAAATGATTGCTTGTTTTAAAAATACATTACAAGAAAGTAAAATTTTTTATAAATATTATTAAAGTTTAAAAAATAAAATAACTCAATATGTAATTATTATTTGATGGTTAAAAAATGATTTTAAGTAAAATGATTTAAACGATAAAAAGAAACACACATAATTTTCAGGGTCAACTCCTAATTGCATGAAAATTTGGATTTAGATTCTACCCATCCCCCACTTCAAAGTTGAATTTGTGCCGTTGATTGCTTTTACTTGGAGGGTGAAAAAATATACGTTTAAAATAAGTCCGGAAACAGATCTGACTAAGTTTAGGCAACTTTTGTTCTATAGAGTTTTTTTAACTTAGGTACTTGGTTAATTTAGTAGTAGGTACTAGAGTCACTTGCGACTAAAAATATTTAATTTTTCAACAAAAAAAAAACACATTTTTCGGCGGTTTTTCGCAAATACTCAAAAAGTAAGTATTATATCGAAAAAATAGTCTTGGAAAAAATGTAGCATATAAAAAAAACGAAAAAATGGTATATTCTTAGTCTTTAGAACCAGTAAAAGTAAATTTGTAGCTCATAAAAAAGACGATCTTATCCTTCAAATTCCAAATCAAATATTTTAACGTGATACATAGTGCCAAAAAATGAAGCTCTTTTCGGGGAAAACCCATTAAAATTTTTTTAAAGTGTTAACAAAAAGCTTTATTTTATTTTATAAAAGTTATATACGGGTAGGAGAGACAACGGAACGAATTTTCGAACGTTTAAACAGACGACATCCCAGATTTACCAATTTCTGGACAATTGATCCAAAGGCTGGATTCTAACAACGAAACAGTTGTGGATTTTCAAGTTTTCAATGAGAGTTAGAATGAAAAAACATTAGTGACCTCGAGTATGATGGTTTGGAGAATTTGGCTGGTTATATCTGCCATAAATTGAAGGACTCCAGTATTCAATCCGAAGATGTTTCAACGTACACGTGGGTTGATCATTTGAGTAAGTGTGGTTTATGTAAACCATCAGACACTCTCTTGTCATATATTAAGTAACTGGAGACAATTTTTCCTTCCACATGAATGGTGATTCCATTTTGGTAACTAAAAATTATTTAGAAAACCTTGTGTCCAAAAGTGTAACTGTAGACTGTTCTAACAAAGCGAACAAGTTATTTTTTAGGTCTCGGACTCGGATGTACTTCCGAATTAAAGAATTAAACAAGTCTCTTAACAACCTGACATTGCGTAAAAGAAAAATTATGAAAACTGCTACATACAGTGGAACCCCGATAAGTCGGCCCCCGATAACCCGGAACTCCGGTTAACCCGGACCGATTTTTATCAGACAAACATTTCAACAATAAAAATGTATTGCGGTTACAAAATCTCGTGAACCTAATTCATTCATTTGGTGACGTCAATATACGAACGAAACGATTGAATCCGACATTACTGAAAATATCAGGGTGCAGATGGGACCCTGTCGCGCAATTAGCAGCAAATAAAATAGTCGTATGTTTTTGGCTTCATTTTATTTCGGTTATACATACGCATTTTCAAGGTTCACGAGGTTTTTGAACTACATATACCATAGTAAAAATGACTCATGGCACACCACATTCATTGTCGTGTTATCGAAAACAACAAGCACCTGTATTATCCTTTATTTATTTGAAACTGTCTTAGCATTGTTTAGAAAAGACTATTAAAATTCTTTTTTAACAATGGTCTTAGTCATCACTGTTATTAAATAACATAACATCAGAGACGGTATTGTGTGTAGTAAAGTCGTATTGTTCGCTTCCGTTCTGTAATCGTTCGTAAATCTATTCAGATTTTGTGTACGTGTTTTTTGTCTATAAGGGCAACAAAACGTAAAATGTTGTAGTGACAATGGAAAAGAAACTAGAAGCATTAAGTAGAATTGATAAAGGTGAATCTTGCAGCATTATATGGTGTCGGTACATCTACAGTATCGGATTGGAAGAAAAATAGAACTAAAATCGAAGAAATTTTTTTCAAAATGATAACAAAAGACAGTTTGGACAATCGGTGCAAAGCTAATAAAGCTAAGAATAAGACTCTTGACGACGCTTTGTATGTGTGGTTTTGTGTGGAATGCGAACGTGGTTTACCAGTGTCTGTGTGACAATTATAACGGAGTTTATCTGTAAGCATACCATATTTTATTAATTTTTACCATTTTCTCCGGCTAACCCGGATTTTCGATAACCCGGATCGGCCGCGGTCCCGATTAATCCGAGTAAACGGGGTTCCACTGTAGTTGCTGTATGTACGTCTATTTCACATGCACAAAATTTAAATAAAGTGCATGGCATGAAAACTGTAAAACTTATTTTTGTCTTTTCCAAGCCTCTTACTTAAATCTGATGAAATACATTATTTAAAAAGTAAAAAATTTTGTTTTTTTATCAATCCATTAAATTTATGGTTTCATTTTGGGGCTTTTCTTCCCCTTGGTAAAAATTATATTTACTAATGTGTAGGCCACTAATCAATTTTTGTCAACTAACGAAATATAATAATTTTAGTAGATATCGATTATATGAATATTTTTATTTTCCGGATACCAATATAATCAAGAAACTGGGAACTTTACAAATAACTGAAAATCAATTTAAATAAAAGTAAATAGTTTAATACTAAACTATAAAAATCACTTAGTTTCTTTTAGTCATAATTCATTCATTTGTACTATTCTCAAATTTCATTCGCGTTCGTATTACGAACGCATAGACGGGACTATGCTTTACTCTGTTGTTAACGTCATGCGCCAATCGGACGAGGTTACGTAACTAGAATATCAGGGTGTGCATATTTCCGGGTCCCGGTGAATTCGTATCTATTTTAATCCCCATCCTAATTACAGATCAACTGGCAACTCTGGTGCGCAGATAATTTTTAAATAACCCATTAACTACCGGTGAATTGGTAACTTTCATTTTTTAAGTATTGTTGATAATCTAATATCGGTATTCCAGGTATTTAGCGCTGCACTCCTAGAAAATGGAAAAAATGTCACAGGAACTGAAACCGATGATGAAACGAAACGCAAAAGAGAAAACTTGGATGATTGTTTTAATAGAAGTAAAATTAAAAAACGGTCACCAAGCAAAGCAGGCAACGAAAACAAGGAAGACATGGAAAATGTTATGATTACAATAATGAATAAAAACGATGAAATGCTTCAGGAAATAAAACAAATAAGGAAAGAATAACAACAAACCAATAAAGAGTTAATGGGAGTAAAAGCAGAGAAACAAAAACTAAAAAAAGAAGTAAAACAGCTACATGAATGAATGGAGCAACTGGAGAAATTTAGCAAAAAGAAAAGCTTGATCGTAACTGGGTTGAAAGTAGAAACAAATGATTATAAGAAATTAAAAGAAGAAATGGAAAATTTCAGAGCCCAAGAGTTGCAAATACAAATAAAACTAAGAAGTGCAAAAAAATAGGAGAAACAGTATGCGCAATAGAAACAGAAGCCCTCACGGATAAAATGGAAATCCTAAACACGAAACGTAAACTAAAACAGCATAAAGATCGTATCTATATAAACAATGATTGGACATCGAAAGAAAAAGAAATACAAAAGGAAATAACTAAAATAGCAAAGGACGAAAGAAGCAAAGGTAAGCACACGAAAATCGGCTACAAGAAATTAATAGTGAATGGCAAAATCTAGATATGGGACGAAGAGAGAGAACAGCTGATAGAAAATTCAAAACACTAATAAACGAAGAAAAGCGGCTGAAATATGATATTGACATGGCAAAAAAAGACTCGGAAATGCAAACGGTTAACGAAAACAAAATAACGCACACAAAATAAAGAAAGAATCTCAATAAGAAGAAAAGAACAAAACCCATTAGAATGGGTTCTTGGAATATTAGAACCATGCTGGCAGCAGGTAAGATGCAAGAAATAGCTCTTGAAAAAATACCAACTAGAAATCCTAGCCGTACTGGAAATACGATGGAAGAAAGAAGGAAAAATTGAGAAGAAAAACTTTAGCATGTATTATTCGGGAGAAAACAAACAGGGAACGAATGGTACGGCATTTATGGTGAACAAAAAAATGAGGGAAAAACTGATACAATTCAAAGCAGTTAATGAAAGGATATCTTACATAAGAAAATAAACAAGCCAACATCTCGATAGTCAATTGCTATGCACCCACCGAAGAAGCAAACCAAGAAGATAAAACAGAATTCTAAGACATCCTGGAAGAAACCTGTGAAAATATTCCGAGGAATGACATATTAATAATATTGGGTGATTTCAATGCAAAGATCGGAAAGGAGGACTATAATCGTAATGTAGCTGGCAAAGAAACCATTCATGAAACTACGAATGATAATGGAGGAGAAATCTGCAACCTAGCAGCAGCAACAAATACATATATAGTTAGTACTGGGCATAAACATAAAAAAGAAAACAAAATAACATGGATGATACCAGGAAGAATGGATGGAAACCAAATAAATCATACTCTAATTTCGAAAAAGTGGACACAAATAGTACAAGACGTAAGGTCATATAGAGGGGCAAATGGAGGCACTGACCACATATTGTTGATAGCAAAACTTAAGATGAAAATAATCAAAGCGAATAATCATAAGGAAGGAAAAAGGAGGAAATGGAATACAGCCAATCTGAAAACGCAAGAAACAAAGCAACAATATACAGAACAACTGGAACAGAAATTGGGTCAGTACGAGCACATAGAAATAGAAGGAGAATGGAAAAACATAAAGAACAGCATAATAGAGACAGCAGAACAAATAATAGGATTCCAAAAAAACAAAGAATCGAAAGAATGGTTTGATGAGGAATGTCACCAAAAAAGTCAACTGAAGCACCTCGCAAGAAACAAATGGCTACAAAGTGCCGAACAGGAACAACTGGACCAATATAGAAAAGAAAAACAAGAAGCATTGAAACTCTATAGAAGAAAGAAGAACACATGGATCTCTGAACAAATGCAAGAATTAGAAACGAATAATAAAGACAACAAGAAATTGTTCGAATAGATAAAACAACAACACATTACCAAAAAATCTGTCACAAAATAAACAAAAAAGATTGGGAAAAACATTTCACGGACCTATACAAAAACGACAATAAGGCATATTCAGAGGATGAGGATATAAGAGATAACAGAGATGAAGAGGAAGTCGCACCTACTTATCACGAATTCATGGAGGTATTAAAACAACTAAAAGTAAACAAAACGCCAGGGCCAGATGAAATCAACAACGAACTGATCATCAACGGCGGAGAGGAGCTCACGAAGCGAATGCACAAGTTAATGGTTACAATTTGGAAGGACGAAAGCATTCCCATAGAATGGAAAAACGGACACATCGCACCAATCTTTAAGAAAGGAGATCCAACTAAGTGCTGCAACTACAGACCAATTATGCTACTAAATACAACGTATAAGATATTGACCACAATTATAAGAAACCGACTAAATCAATACACAGAAAAAATTATAGGACCATATCAACAGGGTTTTAGAACAATAGATCAAAGGAAGATCAACAATAGATGCAATACACGTACTGACACAAACAATTGAAAAAATCTATGAACATGACATAGAATTACACATACTATTCATCGACTTGCAACAGGCCTTCAACAGCATATACAGACAACAATTATTAAAAGAAATGAAAAAAATGGAGATACCGGCAAAATTAATAAGACTAACTAGAATGACAATAAAAGACTCAACAGCAAAAGTTAAAACAAATGAGGGCGATACAAATGACATCAAAATAGAACTTGAAGTAAGACAAGGAGACAGTCTGTCAACGACAAACGACACTATTTAATATCGCTCTAGAAGGAGTAATTAGGGACACAGGGCTGAAAAAGACAATTATTCAAAGCTCAACACAGACATAGGATATGCAGATGAACTGGGACTGGTAGCACGAGATAAAAAAAGACTAGAAGAGGCAATTTTAACCCTGGTAAGAGAAGCAAAGACGAGAGGACTAATAATCAATCAGAATAAAACAAAATATCTTATAAGCACACGAGACAATGTAAACAGAATAGCAGAAATAAAGATAGGTGAAAATACATTCCAGAGAGTAGATTGCTTCAAATACCTGGGGGTGATGGTGGACGGCAAAAACGGAAGGAGTATAGAGATAAACGACAGAATTAAAGCAGGTAATAGAGTATATTGGAAATATCACCAACTACTCAAGGGCAAAAACCTGAGCAAAAAACAAAATCAAAAATATACACAGCAGCAATCAGATCAGTGATAGCCTATGGAGCAGAAGTAATGTGCCTTACGAAAAAAGACGAAGAAAAGTTAAAAATAATTGAGAGAAAAATTATAAGGATACATGGCCCAGTAAAGACAGAAACAGGGGAATATTGAAAGCTGATGAACCATGAAATAATAAATATAAATAAAGGAGAAGATATAGTAAAATTCATTAAAGCACAAAGCCTCAGATGGTTTGGGCACACAAAGAAGAGGGGTAGAAGAACTGATCAGGAAGATAATGAACTGGAAACCAGTAAAAAATAGACCAAGAGGAAGACCAAAAATTAGATGGGAAGATCAACTGCTAGACGATATATCAAAGATGGAAATTGCAAACTGGAGAGAAAAGATTCAGGACCGGAGAGAGTGGAAGAAGATAGTAGAGAGGACAAAAAAACATCACAACCTATGAACTAAGACGTAAAGGAAAAGCGGACTAATTTACCGCGTGAAATGGATTAAAAGAGCTCATATTTGACCGAACTATACTCTAACAAGAGTGAACGGTCCATATAATAATTCCAGGTATGTACCTGTATAAATTACCCTCCTTGAAGTTGGTGTAAAAGGTATTCACCATTTATGTATTGTCTTTTGGAAGGATTACTAGAGAAAATCCAAATAAATTTTGAAAAAATGGCTGAAATCGCTGAAATTCTTGTAACAGATTCCGTAATGAGTGTACATGGGTGGTAAATGATTTTAAATTTCACTTAAAGAAAGTGCTAAAAAGTCTAAAACATTTATGGTACTGTTCTGCATCTGGTTTCCAGGCAACCTGTTATACCGACGGTTAGTTTTTTTTAATATTTTGAGTAGTAACTATGTTGGTTATCAACAATTTGATGTCAAAAATGCACATTTTGCCATTTTTTGTCTACCAGTAAGAAGAAAAACATTCAAAAGAAAATTTAAGATAACCGCATTACAGAGCATGTAAAACAATTTAAACAAGGTTTTATAAATTTCGCTATACTTAATTGTTGCTTATAAAACTATAAATTAAGTCAGTTTAACGTTAATATAACTTATGTAAAAAATACAACTTATATCTCGATATTACGTGAAATAGCTCAAAGAAATGAGTAAAAATACACGGTTTTTATGACACTCAGTGTAACTACGTAACAATTGTTTTAGTTTCTATATGGACGGAATAACAAAATTTATGTAAATCTGACCAATTTTTTCTCAATTTAATTATTTATTGACAATTTAAATGAAAAATAGCCGATTTTAAGAATTTTCGTCTATAAGTTACAATGTTTTACCAAAAAACTGAAAAAAGAACCGATTAGTTTATTATTGAAATAGCCTTAAAATGAGTTGAAGTAAAATAGAATTGGAGCTTTGTTTATCAATAAACATTAACTATTCAAATTTATTTCTTACGTTTTAAGCTAACTACCTGAGGTACCCCTAAACCCTAAAAATGTCATCAAAACGACGATTTTGAAGCTCTTCCGACTGGATTAAAGAAGCTATTATCGATTCAAACAAAAGTTGTGTATTTTTAATTCTAAATTTCAACTATTTAATTAAAAATAAAGTGTTTCAGTTGAAAATTCAAAGTTGCTACACCCACCGCAGTTCGCAGGCAGAATAAGAACCCTGCTATGGCATAAGTATATAGATTTTGAAAAACCATTCAAAAAGCATTCCAAAGTTTTTTCGATATGCCGTCTAGTTCTCGAGATATTTGACAATCGCCTTTCTGGAAAGAGCCCTTAAATAATGTAAACATTCTTATTCAAGCTAGACATACGCCGAGTGAGAGAGCTAGCTGACCGTGAAATTCATTTGCGATGTTTCCAAATTTACCGGATCTCGGGTTGTCTGCAAAATATATATTTACCATATACACAACGGATCGCGCGCGCTGCCCTCTACAGCGGATTTAGTGGAACCACTACAATATAAAATTCACCAAAAGGGGTGCAAAATGAGGTCCAGACAAAAATCGATTTCCTTGTACCCTAACCATTGTTACATCGAGATGTCACTATATACACGTGAATACAAGGTGAGATCCAAAATCGGATCTCGCCTTGCAAAACGAATCTCATCTTGTATAGCTTATGATACAAACGGATCTCGCCTTGATATGAAGACATATATATATATATATATATATATATATATATATATATATATAGTCCGTCCGCTATAACTTTTCCCATGCGGTACGATTCATTTTCAATCAAATTAAGTCAAAACATAAATTGAAACGAACGTCGATGTGTATATACATTTTGTATACTGTATATATACTATATACTACACACATCGGCGTACGTTTCACTTTTTTTTTTGACTTAATTTGATTAAAAATGAATCCTATCGCATGGGAAAAGTTATAGTGGACGGACTATATTCGTGTTTTATTGATGGTTATTTAAATAATATGTATAGATATTAATATAATCGGTATATTAAATAAAATAAACTCAAATGGTATACATTTTTATTTTTATTAATAAAAATAAACTCAATTTTTTAGACGGATCTTTTAAATATTAAAAGACGAAAATTAAGCCCAATAACAATGATAATTATTGTTCACTAAATAAATTGTATTTATTAAGAGGATCGGTACGTATTTTCGGCTGCAATGCTGTTCAAATGGGGATTCATTTTTTTCGAATCCTGAGAAAACTAATAAGTATTTTTGAAAAATTTAAACGCAGAATGAAATATTACGTTATTAGCGAGGGCCGAAAGTCCCTGAGAACTTCTATATTGTTTATTTTAATAAGTTACAGGGGTGAAAAACTAAGAGAATATTTAGTGTGATTTTTAATTTCAAATATATCATTCAAAATAAACTTTTTATTTATTCTAAGGGACTTTCGGCCCTCGGTAATAATTTAGTCTTTCATTCTGCGTTTAAATTTTTCAAAAATATTTATTGGTTTTTTCAGGATTCGAAAAAAATTAACACAATGCCGTGGTAATATTTTCCAAATCTATCTTTGTCTTACAACGCACTCAGCCGAATATAATATTGTCAGCATATTTTGTCAGTTAGACACTGACAATCAGTGACAATTTTAAATATTTGACATTGCGTCGGGAATATGTTGAGTTATTGATTAAATATGATTGATATATAGTGTATTTGATAAATAATTGATTTAAGACGTGAACTTAATAAAAAGTTATTTATTGTGTATTATTTGTGGAAGATCCAAGCAGAGAATACATCAGGATAATATATTCTGTGATCCAAGTATTTTGTTGTTAAAGATGTTCAAAATTGTAAGCGTTCCATAACAATATAATTATTAAAAAATCACTTTAACACTTTTCCTCTTTTCTCGATTGAGTATTAGTCTTTGTTGTACAAATAAATTATTACAATCACTGAATACATAGTTAGTGAAAAAATTATCACATTTATTAACTGAATTAATAATTTGCAATTATAAAAATAACAGTTATCCAAGAACATTCAAAACCCATCTCTTTAAATTAATGATGACATTTTCAAGTAGAATGACATTCTAGTAATGTTTACATATCCATGCAAGTGTGAATTTTACTACACGTAATTTGCCGTGTAAAGACAGAAAAAGTAGGGATACACGTAAAATATTTGCGAATTATGTACCCATAGCCTTAACAAAATAGGTAATCTTTTTCTCATGTGCATCTTTCAGCGCTTCACAGTTTTTGATTTCTTTCTAACGTAGTAAATTATATGTGACAGAAAAAGGGCACGTCTACAGACATTTATAATATATTCTAGTTGTAGATAGATGGCGCTATAATCGAAAAAAAATTATTTATGAATTATATAATAGATCTACGAATATAATCTGTACAATTTATAAGACTATACAAATCAAAGAAAATACCATTTTATAAATGCAATAAACACAATTGATTTGTTTTTATGCCAAATTGCAAAAAAAATGTGACAACTGTCAGATTTAACTAAAATGTCATGTTAGAATAAATGTTATAAATGTGTATTATCACGGACTTACCTTTTTTTCTATCATTTGGGACGCACTGAAAAATGCCAATGAAAAGGACTCTATATATTTTTTAAACAACATACAGTGAGCACGTAAAGGTTGGAATAAATTCATTTTCTCGAGAATGGACAATTTTGGAAAAAAATCCCGAAACAGGTCAATTTTTATTTTTAAATTACGACTTTTTGACGTATATATATCATACTAGTGACGTCATCCATGTGGGCGTGATGGCGTCATCGATGATTTTTTAAATGGGAATATGGGTCGTGTGCTAGCTTATTTGAAAGGTAATTTAATTCTATATTCAATAATATAAACATTTACATAATTATTTATACAGGGTGTCCAAGAAAACATTTTTTAAATTTAATTTATTGACATAAAAAGAAGAATGCATGTAATTTATTTAATCCAAAATACATTTTCTGCTCTCAGAAAACAGAAAAAAAAATGTTTATTTGAAAAATATTCATTGCTTTTCGCTTAAATTAAATGTTCAAACTGTCAAGAGGAAGGTGGGTGGCGGCTTTGATATTGAATTTAAGCAAAAAACAATATTTATTTGTCAAATAAACATTATTTCCTGTTTTCTGATTACCTTTCAAATGAGCTATCACACGGCCCCTATTCTCATTTAAAAAATTTTAAGATGACGTCATCACGCCCAGATGGGTGAAGTCACTAGAATGATACATATGCCAAAAAGTCGCAATTTAAAAATAAAAATTGACCTGTTTTGGGATTTTTTTTCAAAATCGTCCATTCTCGAGAAAATGAATTTATTCCAACCTTTACGTGCTCACTGTATATTGCTACTGGACTAGGACAAAAAAAAAACAGTACAACAATCCTTAAAGCAAGCATTTAATTTAATAAGCTGGGATTACCAAAGATTATCAGGGCGAACAAAAACAACATTTGTGTAATTTAATGTTTTGTATTTTGATAACTTGTATGAAGAAAAATTTGGAAGTACACCGCAAGAAAGGCTGAGAGAAACAAATTACATGGGGGAACAATTAAGAGAGATTTCAAGAGAAGAACTGCTAGAAGCGATACGAAAATTAAATATAGGTAAAGCTCCAGGCTCGAGGGGAGAATAAAATTCCACCAGAAATGATCAAATCTTTAGGAGAGAAATCGAAAGACTGGCTGTGGACAATATGCAAAGATGCATGGAAGGAGAAAAGGATCCCAAAAGATCCGAAATTCGCCCGAAAAGGACGAGGAAACTCTATGTCACTGACATGCGGAAATAATTAAAAAATTTATTTTGCTCATTTATAAAATCTCCAAAAGGTGTATGATATAAACCTACTTCTTCTTTTCTTCCATTGATTGGATGAACCTAATGTAGGCGATTACGTCTCTGTGTTTTTGTTACGGCGATAAATTAACCATAAGGCCAAAATTTTTGCCCGATTCATTCTACGCCCTGTGCTATCTACGACAATAAGATGAATACTGTCGTAAAGTGTGAAAGTCCGATGAGCACGACAAACGGTCGTACGACCGTTTGTCGTGACGACCAAAGTCGTAAAGTATGAAATAGGCAATATAGGGAATGTTGTATATAAATTAAAATACGGTAATGGTACTTTTCAATCAGGGCCGTGCGGTGCTATGATGCGGTGAGGCAGCCGCATCAGGCGGCATCACAAGGGGGCGGCATAATCAGTAAAATGTAATATAACAATGGATAATTCAACATTATTGCAGAGAAGTTTTGAAAAGAATTATACTTTTGGCCTCACAATGTTTAGCTTTTCGTGGAACAACTGATCATTTGTTTCAACCTAATAACGGAAACTTTTTTAAGTTAGTACAATTGCTCTCTGAGTTTGATCCAGTAATGGAAGAACATATCATGATAGTTCAAAGAGAGTCTGATACATGGTTTGTGACTTATTTAAGCAAGAGTAGGCAAGATGAATGGATAAGTTTAATGGGTAATATTATTTTAAACAAAATTGTCGAAATAGCAAAAATTGCCTAATATTTTTCGATAATCGCCGATTGTACCCCAGATGTACGTCATATTGAACAGCTCCAATTGACGATAAGAGTTGTTGTCGTTTTTAATTCTTGTCAGAACAAAATAACAGTTCGTTTAACAGAACTTATTTTGACAATTGGGAAAAGTTAGGTCTTGAGTTTAAACGGCTTAGAGAACAAAGCTATGATAACGGGACCGATATGAAAGGAACAACGAAGGGTGTGCAAAATAGAATACCTACTTGAAAAATATCTTTAAAATTAGTCATAAATGACGAAGCGTCTTCGCCCACAGAAACAACAACCTTTTTTGTAATATACAAGAACTGTACCTACACGTTTTTTCTGGTTCTACAAAGCATTGGGAAGTTCTGAAAATAACATGTTTCACAACTAACTCTAAAACCGTTGAGTATTACTACTAGATGGTCAAGTCGAATAGATGCATTGAAATCTTTAGGATTTCAATTTTGTGAAATATAATGCCTTATTCGAAACAATAGAAGACATCAACACAGATCCAGAAACTAAGGTCAAAGCACGAGGATTAGCAAAAAATATTAAAAATTATAAAATATGCGGCGTAGTTCTTTGGCATGATATTGTATTTCATACAAATTCAGTCTCGAAGATGTTGTAACAAGTAACTATAAATTTGTCAAATTGTGTAAAAATTTTGTCAAAAAATATAGAAAAATGAAAAGTTACAGACAATCTGGCTAAGAACAAATGAAAATTATTATTAATGAAATTGCACAATATCTTGATATATGATCCGAATTTCCAGCTGAAAATGAAATTGGAGCCAGGAGAAAAAATCGCAAATTTGATTACGAAAAATCTGTGGATGAGTTAAAGGAAGATATATTTAAAATGAATATGTTTCATGTATATTTTACACATTGTCATTAATTTTTTGATTGCCCCATTTTCGCTTCTAGAAACTCATAATAAATTTTTTTTAATTTTTATATGATATTTTTAATAGGGAAAAACAGATGATAAAACACTAGAAAAATATTGTATGAATCTTTATTCAATACTTTCAATAGAAAAAGAATAAGAATCGGATATAGAGTCAAATGATCTTCTAGAAAAATTGCGTGGTATACCTCAAATGATACCATACTCCATGAAACCTTCTTTTTAAGGTTTTGCGATTTTGAACTGTTTGTGCCAAAATAATCAAATTTTTTTATACCCAAATATAGTTGTACCACTAAGAATTTTATTAACACTTCCTGTCTCGGTAGCTAGTGGGTAAAGAAGTTTTTCAAAATTAAAAATTATTAAAAACTATTTACTAAAATCCATATGACAAACAAAACTAAAAAAATCCTAGTGAGTCCTCACTAGCTGCTACTTTAACCAATCTGATTGACGAGTTTGCCAAAATTAAAGTCATGACTAAGTAAGTAAGCCATAAAGTAAGAAGGGCAAAATTGTAATTTTTGTAAACGTTATTTAATGTTAATACATATTTCATTTAATGTAAAGTATGTTTTGTTTTTAAAATAAAAGTTGTCCTTCAGTTTGTGTAGGTTTATTTAATAAAAATAAAATTAAGTTTCAATAATACTTAAGGGGCGGAATTTCGAAGACTTGCATCATATTGAAAAGATGTACCGCACGGCTCTGTTTTCAATAGTGATATAAAATATAGTGTGTTTCATTTAAAATTACTGAGAAAATAATGTACTTACTTAAGTTTTGACTCACCCTGTATTCAATATAAAGAAAATTAGCAATATCAACCATTATGTAAATTTTAACAATAAGTAAAATAAATAAATATGAAAAAAAATTTTAAGAAACGCTTTTCTTTAGATACGAGTGCCTAAAATTAAACATATAAAAAAATCAACTAAAAAGCAAAAAATAAAAAAAACTTCAAACTCGAAGGATTATTCGGAACAAACTGAGACAGATTAAATATACACAAATCTCACACATTCGTTAAAGAATTGAAAAAATCTAACACATTTGTTAAAGAAAAGCGTGGGGCGCGTCTTCATCGAATAAACGGTTTAAGAATAGATACTTTTTTACTTTTCGCGCCCCACGCTTTTCTTTAAAGAATGTGTTAGATTTTTTCAATTTTTTAACGAATGTGTGACATTTTTGAATATTTATTCTGTTTTTTATTTTTTGCTTTTTGGTTGACTTTTTTATAATACATATTTTTAATTTTAGTCACTCGTATCTAAAGAAAAGAGTTTCTTAAAAAAAATTATTTTTTAGTTTTTTTTTTATTTTTTACTTTTTAGTATCACACTTTTCAAACAATAAAATGTATCGTCATGTTTATAAAAAGGATGTATATGAAGACACATTTTTTGCTATTATTTCAACATTTGGTACATACATTGTACATTTTCTGTAATTTCTTAATACATTTCTTAAATCAAAATCATTAGTTATATCTACCTATTACAGTTTTCGCAGTCTTTCCATCTCTTCTAATGCTTTACCATTGCACGGTGTAGACCCTGTTAATTTCTCGCGAATTACGAATTCTAATGTTAAATGTAGCACGAAACGTCCCTTTAGGCAGTTTTTCTAAGACTACGTTAAAAACACGAATTTTTTGAATTTTTTGAATTCGGGTATTGGTTGAAGTATTTTTTCGTATCGTATTGAAATTTGACACGAATAAACGCCGATGTATATATAAACAAAGATATTATGAGCGTTCAAAATCGTCGCCGCTGAATAAAAATGAGAGAATGTTTATAAACATGATAAATTGTCGGAATCGGCAAAAAAAAATTAAACTTTATTGCTTATTTATGAAGCATAACGTAAACAATTAAAGTAAAAAGTGAAATATAGTTCATATAATTAGCTTAAATCTGTAAAAGATTTAAGTTTCTACATTGTAAAACACAAGAGAACTTAAACATTTTTCATTAAAATCGTTTTTTTTTTATTTAAACAATTATTAAACATAAAACTTATTTGACTATTCGTGTATTGTTTTCGCGAATGCATATGTCTGCAACTTTTCATGCATTTGCATTAAAGAAAAGGCAGTCAAATTAACGTCTTGACCCAAACGATTGAACTAAAGAAAAGCATTTAAAAATATGGCATCAATAAACCATTGCCATTTTGCTTATTTTTACTTATATCGGGAGTTGAACTTGTTACGATTTTTATAGAAAATTGGTTTTAACTTTGTAAATACCCTATATAACATACAAAACTTTTATATTTGTGTAATCGTGAAGTTAAGAAAATTTCAAATATAAAATAAAATACAGAGTGTTCTTTAAAAAAGAATAAGTTTGGTCTGCCACTATGTTATCGAACAACCTGTAAAATTCAAACTAATTTTGTAATGTGAAGCTCAAAGTTGTCTACAATTTTTTTTATTAACTTTTATCGCTATCTATTACTACACACACCGGCAAAATTAGCCGAACACCTTAAAAATGGGACATGTTTGATATCTTGAATTTCCTAAACCACTGGTCCGATTTGAGTGATTCTTTTAGTATGTTACAGCCTTATTATTTTAGAATATCGTTGTAATAATATTGTTGCTAGACAGGTAAATAACATTTTATACCGGGTGTACCAATCATACTGTGTTTTTTTCTTACAGTTTGGAACACCCTGTGGAATATTCTAGCATATATAAAATATTAAAATTAATACTTGATTGTAGACTTAGGCTTTCTTAACATTTTCCCTTTTTATTCATTTACTTATGTGAGATAATAAAAAAGTTATGTGCGTTAACAACTATCCATGTTTTTATCAATAAATCCTCATAGTAGGGGAGGAAAGTATACTAAATTTGCAGTTACTCGAGCGTTATGGGGACCTATTGGATTGTGAAGAATATGTGCTAAAATCAGAAAAAGGCTAAGTTAAGTTTTCCATAAAGAGGGGGACTTTTCATTTTTTTAATTTAATTTTCCATTTGAAACAATAAAAACTTTCTTCGATTATAGCGCTATCTATCCATAATTCGAAAAAGTGTGTCGAATAAAAGTTGCTTATTTTTACGTAAAGAATCCAAATCTGCAATAAAAATTGGGGACCCCTATTTAAGATTTTAAATTAAATCCCCCACCCCACCTCCGTGGGGGGCTCGTGACACCCCACGGAGAGGGGTGGGGGGTAAATTAAAAATTTTAAATACGAACCCTGCGATATTTCGCGAAATGAACATCAGATCGTAAAACTGCAAAATACACCTATTCATTATTTTTCAAAAATCTACCGAATGGCACCAAACACGACCACCCACGGAGGTGGGGTGGGGGGTTACTTTAAAATCTTAAATAGGAGCCCCAATTTTTATTGCAGATTTGGATCCTTGACGTAAAAATAAGCAAC
Source organism: Diabrotica virgifera virgifera (assembly GCF_917563875.1). Lineage (NCBI taxonomy): Eukaryota > Metazoa > Arthropoda > Insecta > Coleoptera > Chrysomelidae > Diabrotica > Diabrotica virgifera. The sequence goes on along the minus strand of NC_065445.1, from coordinate 132,077,136 downwards.
TTTTATTCGCAACATTTTTTCCAATTATGGATAGATGCTGCTATAATCGGAAAAAAAATTAAATTAAAAAATGGAGAGTCCCACACTTTATGGTAAACTTAACTTAACTTTTTTTGGTTTTAGCACCCACTCTTCACAATCCAATAGGTCCCCATAACGCTCGAGTAACTGCAAATTTAGCATACTTTCCTCCCCTACTATGAGGATTTATTGATAAAAAGCATGGCTAGTTGTTAAAGCACATAACTTTTTTATTTTCCAACACAAGCAAATGAATCAAAAAAGAAAATGTTAAGAAATCCTAAGTCTACAATAGAGTTATAATTTTATATATATATATATATATATATATATATATATATATATATATATATATATATATATATATATATATATATATATATATATATATATAAAGGGTTGTCTACAGCTAATGCCGTTTCCCTTCCGTCAGCCAGGACTTCCATTTTTTTCGATCTTCCCAGTCTCCGTCTTCCAATCCTTTCTTAGACATGGCTTCGTCGTCTTCATTTTTCCAAGATCTTCTAGGTCGTCCTCTTCTTCTCGTTCCTCTTGGGCTCCATTCTGCAACCTTGTTTATCCAAGTGTTTTCTGCTCTGCGTACGTGGCCGTACCATTTCAGTCTTCTCTCGTCTATATATTGCAGGGCATCTTGGGTTATAATTTTAATCTTTTATATATGCTAGAATATTCCACAGGGTGTTCCGAACTTTAAGAAAAAAACACAGTATGATTGTAACACCCGGTATAAAATGACATTTACTTGTCTAGCAACAATATTATTACACCGATATTCTTAACTAATAAAGCTATAACATACTAAAAGAATCACTCAAATCGGACAACAGGTTTAGGAAATTCGAGACATCAAACATGTCCCATTTTTAAGGTGTTCGGCTAATTTTGCCGGTGTGTGTATAACGGATCTACGGAGCTTTACCCCGCTAATCAATCACCCTGTAGACTGTTTGCTTCAACTTTTCGTGCAATATCAAAGTCTTATGTTCATCTATGCAAAAGTTATAGCAATTTTTTTTATTTTCGAAATTTTAGTCTTATTTTGCAATTTGTGAAACAACAAATGATTGGGCCAAAATTGAAAAACTGCCATTCTTAACCTTTGCTCATCTACTAAAAGATTAATACTCTTAATAAGATATCGAATTACCCTTTTTTGCCTGTAGCGATTTAAAGGAAAAAATTGCTATTTGTGACCTTTATTTGTTAATAGCTAAAATTCTGGTCCGAACTGTGACGGTCATTTTTGTATTTATAATGTATTAGGTATATAGTAGGTACCCAAAAAACTCATTTGCAACCTGGCTGGTCAAGTATCCCGAACATGGTACATTTTTGCCTTATTTCCCTGTAGATCAATCAAGTTAGTAAAAAATAAGCCGTTTTTCGACATAATTGAAAAGACGAGGTTTGACAGTTGAAATGTGTAGTATGAGATATTACAAAAAGGCAACCATCTTGGGATTCATCAATTTTTTAGTGGAACAATTTTTAAATAAACAATCAAAACGAGAAACTTAATTTTGTGCTCATAACTTAAAAAATTGTTTATTTAGAGATTTGACGTTCACAGGTAACTTATTTAGAACAAAAAAATACATCGAATGAGATACGCTAAATGAAAATCGGTTAATAACCAAAAAAGTTATTGTAAAACGGACGACAAAATCACTGTTTTTGAATATTGTTAATAACAATTTTACTGTTTATTAAAATATGCTTAAATATACCTAAACTTGAGGACATTATGGTGTTTGAATGGTGTGCAAAAAATGGTCCAGATCTGTTAAATAGTTTTCGCAAAATTGAATTTGTTTATAAAATTTTTTGAAAAGCGAGCTAAGTTCTGAAGCTGGTCCAGTTAATATGGCTGAATGTATCTTAATAATCTGGGGCTCATTTCCTTCGTTAAGATGTATACTAATAG